>NW_006408581.1:10035753-10044471 GCF_000296735.1 Chrysochloris asiatica | reverse complement strand
TCATACTTTGTACATTCCATGTTCCGATTTTCAATGGATGTTTACAGCTGTTTCTCTTCATTTTGAGTTGTGTCCCATCATCAAATGAAGGTCCCATGGACTTTTCTCCCATGGGCTTTACTCCATTCTCATTATCACAGCCAACTCTACTTTGAGGAGACATTTCTTCTCCAGTTGCATTTTGAGTGCTTTCCAAACTGCGGGGCTCATTTTTTGGCACTGTATCTGATGGTGTTTCTCTGCTATTTATAAGGTTTTCAGTGAGCAAATATTCAGAAGTAGTTCGTCACTCTTTCTTCCTGTCTGTCTTTGTCTGGAAGCTCATCTGAAACCTGTCCACCATGGGTGACCCTGCTGGAATTTAAAATAAAAGTGGTATAGCTTTCAGAATCACAGCAACTCACAAGCCACCACAGTAAGACAAACTGACAGATGAGTGATGGCCACTTGGTTTTAAACGGAAACTGTCACTTTATATTTCGAGGAGCTATGTATGCATGCGTAGTAGAACCCTCCAGGGGTTAGGGTGTGGTGTTCATTTGTTCAGGCATCCCCTCTAGTCACCAGAATGGAGGTGCACAGACAGCAAGAGACCAATGAACAGATACTAAAAAAAGCATGTCCACAGTTGTATCTCCATCGTTCTGTCAGGCATTGTTTTGATCCTTCCCCCACTTGGTCTCTCCCAAGATAGCGGCTCCGGGAATAGCTTAGCATCTTGAACTAGAAAGCAATGGATTTCTTGATTCTGCTACAAATTCTACTAGCTGTAAGCCTTCCAGTCTTCTAAATATTCCTTTATATGTGCTTCAGAGTTGTAGCACCATGCCCTGAGCCTACTTGGTCCGGTATTCTATATTGTTGGTGACAGAGCTCCTCACTGCATGTCTACCCCATCTGCCATTTTAGAAAGATTGTAAATTCCAAAATTTCCCCAGTAAAGGGGAAATGGACGAGGGGCTTTTTCCGAGCTAGGAGAATAAAGTCTTTGTCAAATGGCCACATGGTGCGTCTGTTCAAGTCTGCTGGGCCAGGTGCCCGATTTTGCAAAATCTAATAAACAGGCCTATCTCTCTGTTATTAAAATGAGTACAGATTGGTTTCTTTGCATGTTTTTCAGTAAATACTTGTGATAACCCTTCAGCAACCTAGACCTAAGAGGGCCCGAGGGTAGTGATCAGGGTACCAACCATGTTTCTCACACTAACCTCAGGGTGAGCAGTTCAAAACTACCAGTTTTTCTGTGGGAAAAAGATGCCGCTTTCTTCTCCTGTAAAGATTTACAGCCTTGGAAACACTGTACAGGGTTGCTATAAGTCAGAATTGACTCCATGACACATAACAAAAACAATATGTATGCAGGTTCTGACAAAACCCTCTAGTTTTTTGATCACTTTGGATTCTGCATTCAACTCTCATTATCTGAACTTTGGTTCTTGGAACATGAACCAGCAGCCTGCCATATTGCCTGCCAAACTTGGGCTTCATTCACCTCTGTAGCCAATGAACCAGTAGGCTTTTACCTTATGTGATGATCAAGAGTTATTCAATTTCCACTGCCTATGAGCCAGAAACCTGTTGTTGGTAGTTCAAACCCAGGAGCCCTATAGTAGGAACATACTCAATGGCACTTAACAACAACAGTAGCATGTAAATTTGAGAAGAGATTCTGAACCTTGCTCTCCAGCATACCGATGATAATAAAAATGGAAGAAATGGGGGTGGTGGTGTAAAAGAGCTGAATAGAAAAATGTAAAGGGTAGCTCAAGAAGACAAAATCATATATTAAAATGAAATATGTAAAAAACAGGAGTTATAAAACCAAAAGGGAAGCACAAACTCAACAATTCTCAAGCTGACAGAACTGGAAAAGAAAATCAAGTCTGGGATTATTTTTCAAAAATTCTATGGGCAAAATATTGAATGATGCATCAAAGGAAAATGGAAAAAATACAAAGAGTTACTCTGACAACAAGAAATGGTTGATACTCAACTATTTCAAGAGGCATGATCAAGGGCCAGTGATTCTGAAGGAATAACTCTGAGGTGTCTTTGCTAAGTCATTAGCAAAGACAAAGGCACCTTGAATGGATGGAATTAAAATTGAAATCTTTCAACAAAGTGAGTGCACTGTAGGCATTCACTTATCTATGTCAATAAATTTGGAAGACAACTACCTGGCCAACTGATAGGAAGAGACCCATATTAGTGCCCATTCCAAAGATAGGTGACCCAACAGAATGTGGAAATAATTGGACAATATCATTGATATCTAATGCAAGTAAAATTTTCCTAAAGGTAATATAAAAATGGCTGCAAACATACATTGATAGAGAACTTCTAGAGGTTCAAGCTGGTTTCAGAAGAGGATGTGGAAAGAGGGATATAATTATTGACATCAGATGGATCTTGACTTAAAGCAGAGAATGCCAGAAAGATGTTCAATTTGACTATGCAAAGGTTTTCAATTGTGTGGATCATGAGAAACTATGGACAACGTTGTGAAGTATGAATATTCCAAACCACTTAATCATGCTCATGAGGAGTCTCTACATAGACCAAGAGGCAATTGGTGAAGTACAAACAGATCTTTCAACAAACTGATGTGACACTGGAGGCACTCACTTATGTATGTCAAGGAATTTGAATAACATCTACCTGGCCAACTGACTGGAAAAAATTCATATTTGTGCCCATAGAGGTGACACTACAGAATGCAGAATGCAGAAATCATTGGATAATATTATTAATATCAAATGGCAAGTAAAACTTTGCTAAAGATAATTGAAAAAGCTATAACTGGACAATGACAGAGAACTTACAGAGGTTCAAGCCAGATTCAGAAGAGTATGTGGAATGAGGGCTATCACTGCCTATGCTTGAACATGGCAGAAAGAAGAAAATACCAAAAAATGTCTACCTGTATTGTTTTGACAACACAAAAGCTTTTTACTGTGTGGATCAAGACAAGCTATGGACAACATTACAAAGAATGAGTATGCCAAACACTTACTTGTACTCATGAGGAACCTGTTTATAATTTAAGAAACAATTGTTTGAATTGAACAAGGGAACACAGAATGGTTTAAAATTAGGAAAGTTGTGACAAGGTTGCATTCTTTCACCATGCTTATTCAATCTGTATGCTGAGCAAATAATTTGAGAATGTGGACTATATGAAGAAAAACATGCCATCAAGATTAGAGGAAGACTCATTAACAACTTGTAATATGCAGATGATATAACCTTGCTTGCTGAATGAGAACAACACTTAAAATACTAACTGATGAAGATCAAAGAACACAGACTTAAGTATGGATTGCCCTTCAATGTGAAGGAAACAAAATTCCTCACCACTGAGCCAATAAAACAATATCCATATAAATATATAAAAATAGAAAAAATTGAAGTTGTCAAACACTTCATTTTGCTTGTATCTACCATCAAAATTCATGAAAGCAGCTGTCAAGAAATCGGATGAGATATTGCATAAGGCAAGTCTGCAGCACAAGACCTCTTTAAAATGTTCTCAAGAGCAAAGGTGTTAGTTTGAGGTCTAAGGTGAGCCTGATCCAAGCCATGATAGTTTCAATAACTTCATATCCATGTGAAAGTTGGACAGTGAATAAGGAAGACCATAGAATAATTGATGCATTTGAATTATGGTGTTGGAGGAGAATGTTTAAAGTACCATGGACTGCCAAAAGAACAAATAGATCTGTGTTGGAAGAAGTATAGCCAGAGTGCTCCTTGGAGGCCAGGATGGCCAGACTTTGTCTCTCATACTTCAGACATATTGTCTGGAGGGACTAGTCACTGGAGAAGGATATGATGTTTGGTAAAGTAGAAGTTCTGAGAAAAAAGAGGAAGACCCCCAACAAGATGGATTGGCTCGGTGGCGGCAGCAATGGACTCAAACATAGCAACAAGTGTTAGGTTGCTGCAGGGCCATGGAGTATTTCCTTCTGTTGTTCATATGGTTGCTATGAGTCACTATTGACTCAATGGCACTTAACAATAATGATAATGTAAATTGGTATAAATGGCTTACCCATTTACTTGGGACTTGCCAACCCTGTAACTAATGAGCCATTGCTGCGAAATTTTTATTTCCATACACCTGCACATGAAGATTGCTTCTAATAGTTTGTTGACATATCAAATTAAAAGATAATTAAAATTCTCCACAAACTTCTTTGAAGGCCCCTCATAGGGAGATAGAGATAAAAATATAGTTGGAAATAAAGACAGAGATAAGCTTTGCTGGTTTTGTTTCTTAGGAGATTCCAGGCTAAAACAAAAGGGCTTCCTAGCATTTTTAGGAAACAAAATTGAAACTAGTCCCTTGATTTCTGAATTTCACAAGGTCAGTTTGAACTGCATAGTCAGTGGTTCAAACCCAGCAGCTGCTCCTCAGAAACCCAGTACAAGGCCGCTATGAGTCTCAACTGAATCAATGGCAAATTAACAACAACAACAGAGTTTATCTTGCTTTTTTTTTTGAGATTGTTGATGCTTGTGTTGTTAAGTGTCATTGAGTCAGTTCCGACCCATAGTGACCCTGTATAAGGCTTCTGAGGAGCATCTGGTGAGCTTGAACCACCAACCTTGCAGTTCAAATGACTTTGCAGTCTGGCACATTAACCCACAGCGCCACACCAGGTGCCATTAAATAGGTACCAACTCACAGCAACTGATGCACAGCAGAATGAAATGCTGCCTGCACCTGTACCAACCTCTCAACCATTGCCATGTTTTATCCTATTGCTGCTGTCTCTGTGCTAATTCATCTTTTTGTGGTCATCCTGTTTTTCTCAGTCCCTCCACTTTACCAAACATGATATCCTTCTCAAGGGACAGAACCTTTATGATAATATGTTCAAAATATAAGAGATGAAGTCTGACCATACTGACTTCCAAGGAGCATTCTGGCTGTATTTTTTCCAACACAGATTTGTTTGTTCTTTTGGTAGTCCATGGTACTTTCAATATTCTCCTCCAACATCATAACTCAAATTCTTCTTAGGTTTTCCTTATTCAATGTCCAATTTTTGCATTCATATGAGGTTATTGAAAATATCATGGTTTGGGTCAGGTACACCTTAGTCCTCAAACTGACAACTCTGTTCTTGAACATTTTAAAGAGCCCTATGCTGCTGATGTGCCTAATGCAATATGTTGTGTAACAATTCCATGAGTGCTGATGGTTGATGTGAGCAAAATGAAGTATTTGACAACTTTAATCATTCCTCCATTATATGGATGTTGCTTATTGGTTCAATAATGAGGATTTTTGGTTTCTTTACATTGAAGGTTGTGGTCGTTGATGTTCATCAGTATTTTAAGTCCTCTTCACTTTCAGAAAGCACGGTTGTATCATCTGCATATCCCAGGTTGTTAATGAGTCTTCCTCCAATTCTGATGCCACAGTTTTCTTCATATAATCCAGCTCTCGGATTACTTGCTCAGCATATAGATTGAATAAGTATGATGAAAGAATACAACTGGGTGAGCACCTTTCCAAATTTTAAACTATTCAGAGTTCCCTTGTTTTGTTGTCTTATAAATTGAGATTACAGTTGTCAAAAATCACACAAATCAAATTACAAACAGTCCCTCATGTAGAGTAAAAGGAAATTCTTTTGTTGATATGGCTGCTAAACAGGCTTCTTCACAATCCATTTGTTAGAACTCCTTTAATGACCAGAATAAAGACGAGGGGATGGAAGAATTATGCTCTCTTTGTTGTTGTGAAGCACCATCTAGTCAGTTCCGACCCATAGCGACCCTGTATAGGGTTTCCGAGGAGCAGCTGGTGAGCTTGAATGGCCGACCTTGCAGTTCAAACGGCTTTGCAGTCTGACACATTAACCCACAGTGCCACACCAGAACTCCCAACGTGGTTGACAGAACCAAGAGGGCCAGGGTTCGCGCCCTGGTACCAGGGGCGGCGACGGAGCGCGAGACAAGAGCGCGCAGGCTCGGACGACACTGATGACGCCAGGTTGCCAACCGCCCCCGTCCCCGCTCCCACCCTAGACAGCCTATGGCAGAGGGTTTCTCTCACCGGGTCACCCCAGAGGCGAGCACGCGTAAACAGACGGCTGCCGGTCAGCGCCCGTCCCCGGAGAGAGAGCACTGAACTGGCCATCAACATAGTAGAATCCTAATGTGGTTCCTGTGGGTTAATGTGGACTGCAAGGTCCATTTAAACCTGAAAGACAGTTCAAGGTCACTCGCCCCCTACTTAGAAGGTCTATACAAGGTTGCTATGAGTCAGAACTGACTTGAAGGCACTCAACAACAACAACAAGAATACAAGTTGGGTTGTTAACCAGATGTTTAGTAGTTTGAATCTGCCACTACTCCATGGATGAAAACGAGGTTTTCTGCTTCCATAAATATTTTACAGTCTCATAAACACTATGCAGAGTCACTATGAGTCACAACTAACTCCCTGGCACATAACCACCACACATTTTCCAAACTTTAACTCAATTTTAAAAAAATAAAAAAATTCTTAGGTCTTACTAGGATAGGCTGCCTCACACATCTGTCAGTTTTTCATACTGTGGTGACTTGCTTGTTGCACTGAGATGGAAGCTATGCCAGTGGTGTTTCAAATACTAACAGGATCACCTCTGGTGGACAGTTTCAGTGGAAATTCCAAACTAAGAAGAGACCAGGAAGAAGCAATAGACAGCCCATTTCAGAGGGATTAGCCCCTAAAACCACCACTCATCCGTCAGTTTGTCATACTGTGGTGGCTTGTGAATTGCTGTGATTCTGAAAGCTATGCCACTGGTATTTTAAATACCAGCAGCTATCCATGGTGGACAGGTTTCAGATGAGCTTCCAGATAAAGACAGACTAGGAAGAGAGAGTGACAAACTACTTCCGAATATTTATTCACTGAAAACCTTATGAATAGCAGAGAAACACTGTCAGATAATAGTGCCAGAAAATGAGCCCTTCAGGTTGCAAGGTACTCAGAATGCGACAGGGGAAGAACAGCCTCCTCAACGTAGAGTTGAACGTGATGACGCAAAAGGAGTAAAGCCCATAAGAGAAAAGGACCTTCATTTGCAGATGGGGCATAACGCAAAATGAAGACAAAAAGCTGTAACATCCATTGAAAATTGGAACATGGACTGTACGAAGTATGAATCTAGGAAAATTGGAAATTGTCAAAAATGAAATGGAATGCATAAACATCAATATCTTAGGCATTAGTGAGCTGAAATGGTCTGGTTCTGGCCATCTTGAGTTTGATGACCACATAGTTTACTATATTGGAAACAACAAATTGAAGAGAAATGGCATTGCATTCACTGTCAAAAAGAACATATCCAGATCAGTTATGAAGTAAAATGCTGTCCGTGATAGGATAATATCCATGCACCTACAAGGAAGCCCGGTTAATACCATTATTATTCAAATTTATGCACCAACCACTAAAACCAGTGAGGATGAAATAGAAGAACTCTACATACTTCAATCTGAAATTGATCAAACATGCGATCAAGATGTATTGATCATTACTCGTGATTGGAATGCAAAGGTTGGGAGTAAAGAGGAAGGATCTGTAGTTGGAAAATATGGCCTTAGTAATAGAAATTATGTTGGAGAATGCAGGATAGGATTCTGCAAAATCAGTGATTTGTTCATTTCAAATACTTTCTTTAGACAGCATAAGAGGTAATGACACATAATCAAATTGACTACATCTGCAGAAACAAATGATGTAAAAGCCCCATATCATCAATAAAAACAAAGCCAGGGGTAGACTGTGGAACAGACCATCAATTACTCATTTGCAAATTCAAACTGAAGCTGAAGAAAATGAAAACAAGTCCACGAGAGCCAAAAATGACCCTGAATATATCCCGCCTGAATTTAGAGATCATCTGAAGAACAGATTTGATACATTAAACACTAAAGAGAGTAGACCAGAAGAGTTGTGGGATGACATCAAGAACATCATGCATAAAGAAAGCAAAAAGTCATTAAGAAGACAAGAAAGAAGGAAAAGGTCAAAATGGATGTCAGAAGAGACACTGAAACTTGCTCTCCAGCATCGAGATACTAAAGCAAATTGAAGAAATGAGGAGATACAAGAGCTAAACAGAAAATTTCAAAGATCAGTTCAAGAAGATAAAGCCCAATATTACAACAAAATGTGTAAAGATCTGGAATCAGAAAACCAAAAAGGAAGAAAATGATCAGCATTTCTCAAGCTGGGGGAACTGAAGTAAAAATCCAAGCCTTGGCTTTCGTTATTGAAAGATTCTCTGGGAAAATTATTCAATGATGCAGAGAGCATCAAAAGAAGTTGGAAGAATACACAGAGTCACTGTACCAAAAAGAAATGGTTAATGTTCAACCATTTCAAGGGGTAGCATATGATCAAGAGCCAATGATACTAAAGGAGAAAGTCCAAGGTGCGTTGAAGGAATTGGCAAAGACCAAGGCACCAGGAATTGATGGAATAAAAATTGAAATCTTTCAAGAAAGTGAGGCAGCACAGGAGGCACTCACTTATCTCTGCCAAGAAAGTGCAAGACAGCTATCTAGCTGACTGATTGGAAGAGATCTGTATTTGTGTCCATTCCAAAGAGAGGTGACCCAATGGAATGCGGAAATCATGGCACTATCTCTTTGATATTCCATGTGAGTAAAGTTTTACTAAAGGTAATACAGAAACGGCTGCAAGTGTAC
>NW_006408581.1:10030740-10034528 GCF_000296735.1 Chrysochloris asiatica | reverse complement strand
GACTCAATGGCACCTAGCAACAACAACAACAAGCCACTAAAAACCTCACAGATATCAGCAAATATTGTCTGGTATAATGCCAGAAGATAAGCCAATCAGGTTGGAATATGGCTGAGGAAGAGCTGGCTCCTTCATAATATGGAGATAATAAAGCCTGCAATATCTTCAGTTGATGATGAGGCACAATAAAAAATGAAAAGAAACAGCTAAAAATCTCCTTTGATAAACAGAACATAGAATGTATGGAATATGAACCTAGAAAAATTCCAAGAGGAAAAAAATTAAATGGAAACCATAAAGATCAATATCCTTGACATTAATGAGCTGGAAGAAATGGTAGTGGCTATTTTGAATTAAGCGATGAAAAATTAAAGAGGTCTACCTTTCCCTTCATCAGCAAAAAGAACATTTTAAGCTCTATCTTGAAGTACAATGCTGTTTATGATAGGATAATACCAATTTGTCTACAAGGAAAACCAGTTAATACAACAATTGTTTAAGTTTACACACCAACTACCAAACTCAGTGATGAAGGTACTGAAAAGTTCTACCAACTTCTTCAGTCTGAAATTAATGAAACATGCAGTAAAGATGCACGGATAATTAATAGTTATTAGAAGGCAAAAGATGGAACTGGAGAGGAGGGTTTGCTATTTGGAACATAGAATCTAGGTGATGAAAATGATGTTGGAGATCACATGATAGAGGTTTTGGTGTGTTTTTTTTAAAGTTTTTATTGTGAATTAATAGTTTACATGGGAGAACATGAGTTTTGCATTCATTCTATCATATTTCATTGCATTTCAATGACTACAATCCCTTCCATGTATCATCATTCAACAATATTTGCTTCTATTCCCTCTGTTTTGTTTTTTAGATGTACACCAAAACACTCAGAAACATATAATCATTTAAAAAACCAAAGGGCACATTCTGCAAGCCTGCCTTCTGGCTGCTGTCAGTCTAGAATCCTCAGCTGCTCTATCTCTCCATGTCCTCATCTCTGCCTTCATCTCTGGTGTCACTGCTTTTCTGGATAGAGTTCCATATTCTGCTAGTGCTTTTCTCCCTTGATAATCCTAGGGTCTTCTCTTCATGGACTATAAGATGAACTATTACCCCATTTTTGCTATAAAACTTCTACCTTTCCAGTTGTGGCAGTCACAATTATTCATGGTAACAGTTGCTCATTATCAAATCATAAGAATCTTATCCTCATCTCCTTTCAACAGACCCATAAGTTGTTAAACGAGAGCTTTAACACTTTTTGCATTTTTTTTTTAGCTAAAGGAATCATTCAGTGGGGTTCTACCTTCCCCTGAACACTCTGAAATTAAACGCCCTCTTGAAAACTTGTAAGCCAGTCACTTCATGGCTTTATAGCTACCCCCCAACCCACATTAGGTAGCCAATGTCTAAGTTGCCCATCCCTATCAACCCTGTGTACAGAGGGCATGGGAATGATCCTTGCTGTGAAGATTGCTCCACTCTTGGTTGGTATTTTAAGCTACTACATTCATAAATGTAGCTTAAAACATGTAGTACCATAAATAAGAAGCTCCGGTAGTGTAGTGGTTACGAATTGGGCTGCGAACCTTAAGGCCAGCAGTTTGAAACTACCAGCCGCTCGCTCCGCCTGAGAAAGATGAGGCGTTCTGCTCCCGTAAAGATTTACAGCCTCAGAAACCCTGTACAGGGTCGCTACGGGTCAGAACCGACTCGAAGGCACTTAACAACAACATTCATAAATATAGGTCAAATTCATCAAATTGTAGTGATTTACACTTGTTTCCTTTATCATACTTTTAAAAAATCTTCTTTGATATAACTTAGCAAAAGAGTTTTTCCCATTATGAGGGGGCTTACCACAGAGCTATGATCACTTTTGTGACTAAAAGGATTTTAGAAAAACATCATTCCCATGTGAAAAGCCATCCTTTACAACAGAAAAACCCATGTTATAGGCCAAACAATCTCTGATGTTTGTAGCATTTTTATCATTTTTCAGAAATTTCACTATCCTTAGTCTTCCAGCTTGTGGGAAAAGTTAATGAATCATAAAAAATAATAATTTGGCAAATTTTCTATCACCCATGGGATTAGCTTGAATGTAAGCCTTCCCATTAAAGATGAAATTAAAAGTTACTCCTTTGTACTACTCCTTTTGGTCATCATAAATTGATGAAATTGTAAGAAGCTATCCCATGTATTTTCCCTATTCATTGTTTATTACTGTTTCAATATAATGCAAGCACATTTATTGAAGTATATTTGATTTATTATGCTAAATATTATTATTCTAAATTTCTAAAGAAGTCTTTTGATAGTAAAAGTGCTGAGGAGGCTACTGCTCTACCTCTCTTGCCTGAGGATTATGTTTATTAGAAAAGACAATAGAAAAGAAGTCTCTTGAACTTTAATGAAAAAAATTGTGTTTAATCTTGTTCACTAGTCCATGTGCTGTGAAATTACAATGTGCCAAAACTTGGCTCCATCTGTTCCAATAGAAGAAAATCCTGATCTCTGAATGGATGATGAAACCTACTAAAAGACTCAAATTAAAATGATACAATGATGAAAAGAAGCTAACATTAGTGTTGAAAACATCTTCACAAACCCTCTGGGCCTTATTTAAAATTGGTTATGGAACTTCCAGTAAAACTTGGTCATTTTATAGTTTTAAACCTTGTTATATCTTATCAGCTATGACTTCTGAAATAAGTTGTTAAATGAGAGCTTTAACACTTTTTGCATTTTTTCCTAGCTAAAGGAATCATGCTATTCAAATGTGGGTATTTTGATGGCTTTAATGATTTAAATAATCTTTGGTGCCATCTTTTGAAACGTATTGTTATCTTTAAATAGTTAGAATTTATAACATTTATGGATTCCTGGTGTGGCACTGTAGCATTACCACTGGACTTCGAACCACAAGATCAGCAGTTCAAACCCACCATCTCAGATGTCCTATATCAGGCTGATGTGAGTCTAAAATGACTTAAATGCACTAACAACAACAAATGTAAACTAGATAATAGTAGTTCTTTCTTTCATTCACTTTTCTTTTGAAACAGCTTTTTAAAGAAATACAATAATATATTTAATTTAATCCAACATATTAAATATATCATTTGACATATGATCAACATAAAATTACTAATGGTATTTTTTTCCATACCAAGTCTTGAAATCTGATGTGTGGGTTTTTTTTTTGTTTTTTTTTTTAACTTTTTAATGTATATTGAGTAAAGATATACAGACAAGATCATCAATTTTACATTCAACAAGTCATACATTTTGCTTCATCACAATGATTACAATTCCTTCCATGTAACAACAGTTGTACCATTTCTTCTTTTTGGTTCCTTATTCCATTCATCCCTCATTTCCATCCCTTCTCAACTTTGTCCTTTTGATTTGAGTGATTGATAATTCCAAGGTGAACGTACCTACTATTTACTACTTGCCTGAAAATTGGTCCAAGAAGATGAGTTTCATTCCAGACGTAAAGTGGGGTTGAAGTCATGGGTTCCTCCAGTCTCTTTTTGACCAGTAAGCCAGTTTTCTTATTTATAATATTGAGTTTTGTTCCACATTTTCATCCACTGTAGCCAAGACCTTCTAATGTGATTCCTTTCAGAACAATTGGTCTTGATAGCTGGGCACTATATAGTTCTTCTTCCCACCTGCATTTAGAGGTCATCTGAAGAACAGATTTGATACATTAAACACTAAAGACCGAAGACCAGAAGAGTTGTGGGATGACATCAAGAACATCATACATGAAG
>NW_006408581.1:10027171-10028965 GCF_000296735.1 Chrysochloris asiatica | reverse complement strand
AGGATCAGACATTGTTTTGTTCTGCTGTGCATGGGGTCGCTATGAGTCGGTTCCAACTCGATGGCACCTGACAACAACAACAACAACATATAGTTCTTCTGGTCTCAGATTTGTGGTAACCTGTTCCATTGATTGGTCCATTGGACTAGCTAATTCCAAGCATCTACAACTTTCATCATTCTTCTTTCTTTTGCACATGGAGAGACCAATAATTGCACCTTAGACAATTGCTCATGAGCCTCTACCATCCCAGAAGTTACCAAATTAGGAAGTAAAACATTATCTTCATAGGTTATGTTATGCAAATTGACCACGGTGCTCCCTAAGACTATGGTCCTGAATTCCAGGCCCAGAAACCCATTGTGTAAAGATATTTGATAATATCTACAGAGTTTTCATCCTTTTGCCTGCTATATGCTACACCACATTCATAGGTGTGTTAAAACAGCTTGCTTTTGTTATATAAACTTAAAATGATTGAATGGTACTAGTGATTTGTTTTCTGATTATCCTGATCCTTTTTTTAATTGTCTTTGTAGTCTAGCAATGTGGTATTATTCCTTGTGTTAACATTCCCTGTCACCCCAAATACCTTTTTATAAATACTATGATTACAGAACAGTCTTATTTGTCATGGCCTGTGTGGCACTATAGGCTAAAGCACTGGACCACAAGGTCTGTTTGAACCGCACAGTCAGTGGTTCAAACTCACAAGCCACTCCTTGGAAACTCTATAGAGGGTTTACTATGAGTGGAAACCAACTTGATGGCATTTAATAACATTAACAATGGGATTAGAAAATGGATTAGTTCTTTTTAGTTTTGTTGCATTCCCATTATTTCCAGTTTCATTTTTTAATATTTTACAAAATTTGCATTGAATGAATCTTGATAAGAAACATTGTACAAAGAGTTTTGAAAAGTTCATGGAAATTTTTCATTATCTTTTAATGCCAATTTTCTGCAAACTTTGTGAAGCCCACTTGTACAAAATTAGGACAGATACATGTTAATAAATGGAATTTAAAAGTAGATGAACCCTTTTGGAGTAAAAAATTAAAATGAATAATTCACTCGATGTTATTATTACAGATCAAATATGTGTATTTCAGTAGGAACACTTGGGATTTCTAATGGTTTACTGTCAAATTCCATTTGATTTCCTTAATCTATTTTTCTTGGATCTCCCATCATCTGTAGTAATGCATTAGTGGTTTTTATTGAGGATATTTTTTATCTATTGAGAGAATTAATATCTGAATATCTGAGCCTTACACATTTGTAAGTAAAATAGCCCCAGCTCTGAGCAAAAATCCTCATTTAAAAAAAATCAGTGCTGTTCTTAAATACAAGGTTAAACTATTTAAGAAAATGTTATTTATTTTTAAAAGATCCTTTAATATTTTGGAGGAATAGATCAGCTTTAAATTTCTCTAGTCAGAAATATATATTTTCAACATCTTATCTAAATGCTAGAGTGGATGATTTCTCAAACTGGTTTCCATGAAGTGTCCCCAGAGGATAGGATAGTATTTGAATTTATGCAAAAAGGAAGTATATGTAAATATGTTTACCTTTTAGGATAAGCAATCATATCTATCATTGAATTTTTTAGGTTAGTCAGTATACCCAAAAGATACAGAGAGGAATTCTGGTCTGCTAACTGTAAGGATGTTTACCTATGCTTTATTGACTATGCGAAGGCTTTCGATTGTGTGGATCATGACAAGCTATGGACAACATTGAGAAGTATGAGTATTCCAGAACACTTAATTGTACTTCTGAGAAATCTTT
>NW_006408581.1:10024890-10026241 GCF_000296735.1 Chrysochloris asiatica | reverse complement strand
GTGGCAGTGGTAGTGAGGTTGGCCCAGGATCGGACATTGTTTCGTTCTGCTGTGCATGAGGTCCCTATGAGTCGGTTCCAACTCGATGGCACCTGACAACTTTAAGGTTTGTTTAAGGTTGGTGGTTCAAAACTACCAGTCACTCCTTGGAAACTATACAGGGTTTCTATGAGTTTTAACAGACACAACAACTCTTAACAATAACAACATCAACAACACACACACATATATATACGTATATATGTACATGTGGCAGGGAACTTAAAAAAGTTAATGGAATATGGCCTTTATTTTTTAATGTAATTCTTCCACAAATTTTATGAAGTCCTCTCATAAATCCTAACAGAATAACTTTATCATTAATGGAAAGTCTTAAACAAAATAACCTATGTATTATTAGAATAATTGTCTTTTATCAGTAAAGTTACTAAAAGGTAGGTCTTAATATTTTTAATGAGCCCTAGTATGCCACTATAGGATAAGCACTGGACTGCAAGGTCAGTTTTAACAGAAAAATTGACAGTTCAAACTCACCAGTCACTACTCAGAAACCTTATATAGAGTCACTATGAGTCAGAATTGACAAAACAACACTTGACTACATTTTTTTTTTAAGTTTTTGTTGTGAATTATGTGGGTTTACATGAGAGAACATCAGTTTTATGTCCATTGAGTCTTAGACTAGGAAGGGTATGTCCTGAGGGGACCTAACAACATGACTAGATAGATGGCTCCCAGTCAAACAGCTTGCTTGTTCTTGAACTAGTCAATCAGACTGCTGATCTTTCTTCACAAAGCACGTTCTGTGCTTCTAGCCACTCCAGGCTGGTCTACTTGTCCTTTCAAATGGAAATTTCACACCTCAGATGATTCTGGATGGGGTTCAGGATTCCATTTATGGTCTTATGCAATGCAAAGGTTCAGTAGGAAGCCTCTTTCACTGGGAGACTTCTAGCCTCCTTTAAGGTATTCCAATCAGTTATAGGCTGCTGAAGATGGGTTTACAAGCTTTCTATTGTGATGTTTCTGGCTATTTCTTTCTCTTCCCCTCAAGTGTCTATTTTACAATGGTAGGCAAAGGAAACCAAGATTCAAAAGACAGCCAAGCATCTTAACATTATTCCTCTCTTTTACCCATTCAAACCATGCCTCAATCCCTGTATCCTGGAGCCCTGTTGTTCCAAGTTTGTACAAACATCATCATTTACCTCTGTGCTATTTAGCCCATGCAAACCTGCCTAACTGTTCTCCCATCAGCCTTGTTCTTCCATACCCCTCCTCCTTCTTGTGTATTGTCCCCCCTAGGTGACCTCAGCACCAGAGCTAGCCTGTGTCTATTCACTACCCTGTG
>NW_006408581.1:10023800-10024518 GCF_000296735.1 Chrysochloris asiatica | reverse complement strand
TTCTTCAATGTAGAATAGTATTCCATTGTGTGTATGTACCACAGTTTATTTATCCATTCTTCAATTGATGGGCACTTAGGCTATCTCCATGTTTTTGCTATTGTAAGTAGTGCTGCTTTGAACATAGGAATGCATATATCTACTCATGTTATGGCTTGTATTTCTTGTGAGAAATTACCAAGTAGAGGAATTTCTGGATCATAAGGTATTTCTATTTCCAACTTTCCGAGGAAGCGCCATATTGATTTCCAGAGTGATTGGATCCAACAATGTAGGAGGGTTCCAGTATCTCCGCATCCTCTCCAGCATTTATTGTCCTCTACTTTTTTTATATATTTGCTGTAATTGCTGGTGTGAGATGATATCTCATTGTTGTTGTGATTTACATCTCTCTAATGGCTAGTGATTGTGAGCATTTCTTCATGTGTGTTGGCAGCCCAGATCTCCTCCTTGGTGAAGTGTCTGTTCATATTCTTGCTCATTTTTAAATTGGGTTACTTGTCTTTTTCTTGTAGAGGTGTTGTAGTTTTTGTTGTAGTTTATATATCTTAGAAATGAGTCCCTTGTCTGATATGTTGTTGCAAATGATTTTTTCCCATTCTATGGGTTCCCTTTTTACTCTTCTGGTGAAGTCTTTTGAAGCACATACATTTTTTAAAATTTTTAGTATGTCCCAATCATCTATTTTGTCTACTTTCGTTTGTGTAGCTTTCAAAAC
>NW_006408581.1:10000786-10020295 GCF_000296735.1 Chrysochloris asiatica | reverse complement strand
TATGGTGTTGGAGGAGAATATTGAAAGTGCCATGGGCTGCCAAAAGAACCAATGAATCCATTTTGGAAGAAGTATAGACAGAGTTCCCCTTGGAGGCCAAGAGGACCACACTTCACCTCTCAGACTTCAGGCATATTGTCAGGAGGGACCAGTCGCTGGAGAATGATATAATGTTTAGTAAGGTGGAGGGTCAGAGAAAAAGAGAAAGAACCCCAATGATGTGGATTGGCCAAGTTGCAGCATCTATGGACTCAAGCATGGCAACAGTAGTGAGGTTGGCCCAGGATCAGGCAGTGTTTTGTTCTTCTGTGCATAAGGTCGCCATAAGTCATTACCGACTTGATGGCACCTAACAACAACAATAACAGGTTTCCTCTGTTGATGTGTTTCTAATTGCTGGAGATGCTGTAACAATGTGCTAATTTTGGTTCTTTCTTCTTTTTGGATGTGCTCATTTATTGCAATGAATTGTCCTCTCAGCACCGCTTTTGCTGAGTCCCAACTATTTTGGTATGTAGTGTTTTTGTTCTCATTTGTTTCTAGTAACTTTATGAATTCATATTTGATTTCTTCTACTACCCAGTTGCTTTTTAGCAAGGTGTTATTCAGTTTCCATGTAATCAGCTTTATTTCCATGGTCTTTTTATTGTTGATTTCCAATTGTATAGCATTGTGGTCTGAAAAGATGCTTTTTAGTATTTTGATGCTTTTAAATTTATGAAGGCTTGCTTTGTGACCTATCACATGGCCAATACTGGAGAATGTTTCATGTTCACAGGAATAGAATGTATATTGTGCTGTTGTTGGGTTGAATACTCTGTACACATCTATGAGGTCAAGTTGGTTAATTGTGCTATTTAGTTCCTCTGCGGTTTTGTTGAGTTTCTTTCTTGTATTGTTCCTTTTCTAAAGTTGCATAATAAAATCTCCCACTAAAATTGAAGATTTATCTATTTCTTTCTTCAATTCTAGTAAGGTTTGCTTCATATAACTTGGTGCTCTTTCATTGCAAGCGTAGAGATTTATTATGGTTATGTCGTCTTGCTCAACTGACCCTTTGATCATGAAATAGTGTCCTTCTTTATCTCTTATGCTGGTTTTGTCTTAAAGTTCACTTTATCAAAGTTTAATATTGGCACTCCTGCTTATTATTGTAGTTAGCTTGGTATATTTTTTTCCAACCTTTACCTTTTAGTCTGTTTTTGTCTTTGTGTGTAAGGTGTGTCTCTTGCAATCAGCATATTGAAGGGTCTTGTTTTCTTATCCATTCTGCCACTCTCTTCACTGGTGAATTTAGTCCATTGACATTCAGTGTAAGTATCGATTAGTATGAATCAATTGCTGTCATTATATTAAATTTTTGGTAGTGCTGTTGGTTCCTTTGTTGCATGCCTTCTTCTGCTGAGTTCATGATTTTATGTGCTATTTCTTGTCAGTTTCTTCTTAGTTTTCAGGTTTCCTTCTTCTGATTGGATCTTCATTTTCATGGTAAGTTGTGAAGTATTACACATGGTAAGTTGTGAAGTAATACACTACAGTATTCCCTGTAGTCTATTAATTTTTCTCCCCATTTAAAACAGTGTATCGTATTCTGTAATCTACCTGAACTTCTTACTACCTGCATCTTTGTTCCTATGTTTTTTTCCTTTCTTTGACACTGTTAATATTTTGATCTTTGAATGGCCTCAGGGGTCCTATGAATTCATTGCTGTAATTTTGTTCTGTCCTGAGCTCTGCTATCTCTCAACTGAGTTCCAGGTGGTGTTTCCACGACTGTCAATCTTTGGTTGTTGTCTGTTCTTGCTAGTTTTTTATTCCAAAGAAATCCCTTTAGGATGTTTTGAAGCCCTTGTTTGGTTTTTACAAAATCTCTGTTTATCGAGAATTTTTTTGATTGCACCATTGTATTTGACTGTCAGTTTTTCTAGATAGACGATTCTTGGTTGGCTGTTTTTTTTTTCTTTTAGAGTTTTATATATGTCTCTCCATTTCCTTCTTGCCTGTGTGGTTTCTGCTGAGAAGTCAGAGCTTAATCTGATTTGTTTGTATTTGTAGGTAACACTTCTCTTTTCCCTGCCTGCTTTTAGGATTCTGTCCTTGTCTTTGATTTTGGAGAGCTTGATTTTGATATGTCTTGATGATTTTCTTTTGGGGTCTATCGTTCATTCAGCTTCTTGAATGTTTATCTTGTCTTCCTTCAAGATGTTAGGGAAAGTTTCTTCCAGTAGTTCCTCAACTATCTACTCTGTGGACTTCTCTGATTCTTCCTGTTCTGAGATGCCAATAATTCTTAAGTTATTCCTCTTCATGTTATCCAGCATGAATCTTAGGCTTTCATCAGAATTTTTTATCCTTTTTTATGCTTGCTTCTCAATCGTAGCAGTATTGAGAGGTTTGTCTTCCAGCTCGCTGGTTCTGGCTTCCATCTCTTCAGTCCTACTCTTTTGCCCTTTCAGTGTATTGTCCATTTCTGATATTTTATTATTAATTATCTTGACCTCTTTTTGCAGGTTTTGAATTGTTTCCAATGTTATATTTATCTTGTTTGATTGCTCCTGTAGCACTTTCCTGACTTCTTTCTTATTTTCTTCCACCCCTTTTTGCAGCATTTGAATTTGTTTCCATATCATTCTTCTGAATTCCTTCTCAGGCAGATCCAAACCTGCTCTTCTTCTACTGGAAATACTGTGTCTGCCTCCAGCTTATTTGTCTCTCTTACTCTTTTCTGTTTTTGGACATGTTTTGATATCTTTTGTTGTGTTTTTTCTGGACATTTTCAATAGTTAGGTGGGTTTTAATGCCTAAATGGATGCATGTTGCTGTGTTGTTAAGCTTTCTGAGTTTATCTTGGTGGATATGATCTGGAGATAAGCTTCCATTTTCATGTGTAATGTCTAGCAGCTGGTATTGGCTCCTGTCCCAATGGTGAGATATTATGGGGTATGACTGTAGCTTGGCTATATGACCGCAATTTCTGTGTCTTCTTGGGTAACATGGAAAGAAAAAGCTCCCACCCCCAGGAAAAAAGTGTCCTCAAAAGTACCAAAAACAGAAGTGATATAAAAGCAGAGACAAAAACCACCACTCCAAAATAAAAATAAAACTGTAGCTGTCTGACCAGTGGCAGGAGTAAAGCATCCCACCCAGGTCAGCTTTAGGTCTAGGTCCCAAAGTCAGATGTCATAAGCCGTTTCCAAAGGGTCATTCCATGGGACTAATGGGGATCCTTCTCTCTGTGCTGTGGGAAAGCTGTGGGCTCAATGCTGGACCATTTTGAGGGTATGCACCCACACACCTGAAGGTGGTTGGGCTGGGAAGAGAGGGCACAACAGGGAAGAGGAGGAAAAAATGTGTAGAATTCATCACTCCTCTTTTTTTCAAATGTCATTGCACGGGTTTCACTATGTCAGTCTGGCTGTGACCCTGACCTCTGAACACAGCCCAGGCAGGAGTGCTCTGCAGCAGAGTCCTGTGTCCTAATCGATTCTGGAATCAGTATTTTCCTTTATAGAGTGATTTTTTTCCACCAGTGGGTGTGAGAAACTGACACCCTGAACCTTATACTAGATGCAGAGCTCTGGATTTTGGCACCTCCCCCACGGAGCTCATCCTACCTGATTCTGCTTGTCCTGCCTCCAAAACTGGAAGTTGCTGACAACAACAACATTTTTGAAAGATACAGTGTTGGAATTCATGAGTTGTCTCAGGAAAAATAGAGAGACATATAACATACAAAGGGTATGTTTCAAACTATTGCTACAAAATCATAAGAATATTTTTGAAACATATATTAAGATATCAAACCACTTTTTCTCAACATATCCTCCTTCTTTGTCTCACTTACTTTGGATAAGTCTTTAGGGACCAGTCCTTGCAAAAGGACATCATGTTTTGTAACATAGAAGGTCAGCTAAAAAGAGAAAAACCCTCAAGGAGAATAATTGACACAGTGGCTGCAACAATTGGCTCAAATCTAGGAACATTTATGAAAATGATGCAGAGTGAGGCAATGTTTGAGTCTGTTGTATATAGTATCCCTTCAGAGCTTCAGACCCAATTCAAAAACACCTAACAACAACAAACAACACAGCAGTGGGGTTTTCCCTGGCTTTAGATGCATTCTTCTGCTTATAAATAAAACATCTGTTTTGCTTGGGGGCCAGCCACCACAGTGTGCACCAAGTATGGAGAAGTAGGAAGAGCCTTAGGCAGGAAGCCTCACAGTGATATTCTTTGTTAAAGTTCTATTCGTTTTGTAGGAACAAATGCTTCTCAATTTGCTGTTTGCTCTGGTTGATTTCTACTGCCCTGAAATGATTGTCTTGCTTAGTTTGGTCCAATTTTTGTTTGTTTTCTGAGAACTACTAACCACTCCAAATCACACTGTTGTCATTTTGGAATTTTCAATAGTCATGCTCCCCCTACTCATTATCTTTTACTTGCTTTTGAAGCCCAGGCACCATGAGAAAGCAATGGAAAGTAGCCCAGAACTTAAAGGCAAATGAGATCATTGGTCTGGGTCTGTCTTGGAGTCAAACTGATAAATACTGAGACTTCTAGACAGATTGAGCCCATCATATAAATGCAGAGGTGCAAACTCTAATAATCTTTAAATATGCTTAGATTGCTGGAAGACATCATAAAGAATCACTCAGCAAGATAATTTCATAGTCAACTCGTTGTCCTTTTATGCCTAGAAACATTATGAGTCACAGCCAATTAGATAACACCAAACAAACAATTTGATTTTATTATGTATTATCCTACTGCGCTAATCTGATTAATCATATTTTACTTATATTGAAATGACAATTCCTGTAACAGAAATTGTAATTAGATCTTGTCTCTTAGATCTTAAGATGCGAAACATGATTTTCATGAATAATTCCAAAGGTGAGCACAGAATAACTTCTATATAGATGTTTAAACTTTGTATACTTTTTTATCCATAGTCATATTCAGGAATTTATTTTGATGACTATCACTTCTCTCCCATGTTCCCTCTGCCATTCTTTAAACACTTTGAGTATTTCTTCTTTTATTCATTTAGTCTTCTTTTAGTAGTATATACAGAAGAATTAGAGTTAAATTTAACTGTTTAACGAGCCATATTTATATTAAGTCCTTGGAAGTCAATCTAGGTGACATTTTGTTAATAATTATAATTTTCTTGTTTATTCTCTTATTCATTTATTGTATCTTGATTTAAGAAATATGGCAAACATCAACAGTAACAATAATATTGCAGGAACTTAGTTTTTGCTGTCCCTGTATATGTTGATGTTAAATATCATTGAGTTGATTCCAACTCATAGTAACCCTACATATGGTTTCCAAGAACGGGCCGGTGAATTTGAACCACCAGCCCAGCAGTTCATACTGACTTTGCTGTCTAGTGCTTTATCCCACAGCACCACGCCAAGAATTCATGTATATAGATCATAATATCAAAATGGTATGCCTTTAGTATAAAAATAGAATTTAAATTCTAAACCATGACCTGGTGGTGAAAGAAAGTAATCAACTCCCCTACCCCCTATTTTTATTGGCTGGTGTGGTGCTGGACAGAAATTCTAACCACAAGATTGGTTACTCAAACCCACCAGCCACTGCTTGGAAACCCTACATAAGGTTGCTATGAATTGGAACTGGCTCTGGTATCATAGTAGTTATGAGTCAAGTTGCTAACCTCATGATCAGTGGTTTGAAATACCAGGCATTCCACGAGAAAGATGAGGTTTCTGCTTCTGTAAAGATTTATAACCTTGGAAACCCTATACAGGGTTGCTGTGAGTGGGAACCAACTCCACAGCGTACCACCAGCACCACCACTACCATGGCACTTGAGACTAACGTAGGCTATAGCATTATCAGTGACTTTGGTAGAAGAATTGGGTTAAAGCAGTTATACAATGAGTGATTCCCTGAGGAAATTATAAATAAAAATTCCAAGAGAACAATATCAGTGAACAATATGGAGGAACAGATTGAAAATGCAGGTTTTGTTGTTGCTAGGTGCTATGGATTTATTCCAACTCATGGCAACCTTATGTATAACAGAATGAAATGTTGTCCGTGTGTAAGTCAGTCTTGCAACTGTTGCCATGTTTGAGCACATTGCTTTAGTAATTAATTGTGTATACTCATATCATTGAAAGTCTTCCTAATTTTCACTGACCCTCTATATTACCAAGCATGATGTCCTTTTCAAGGGATAACCCCACCTGATACATGTGCAAAATAAGGGAAAGGAGGTCTCACCATCTGCACTTCTATCAAGAACATAGATAGGAAAGTGAAAACAAGAGACCAGAAGACAGAGTGTGAGAGTCAATGAAAGAGAGAGCCAGGAAAGCAGAAAAGGAGGAAAGGAGAAAGACAAGAAAAAGTAAAGACCTTTTCTATGTCTACTGCTTTATTGGTAAGAACAAAATTGTTTCTTGAGATTACATGAAAATGTTTTCAAGTCAACCTCTATTAAGTAATATGCTGCATGTATTCAACGGGGAGATCTTGACCCCAAGTGAATGTACACGAAATTTACATGATCAGAAAGTCATATTCTAATAGAAAACAGCTTCACCAATTTCCTGTATCAAACAAATGTTAAGAATCCTGGTGTGGCCCTGTGGGTTAATGCACAAGTTTAGTGGTTGAAGCTCACCAGCTGCTTGGAAATCTTATACAGGGTCACTATGGGTAGGAACACATTCAATGGCACTTAACAACAACAACAACCTTACTTTAATTGTAAGAATCTATTAGCCATTTCTTTAACTCTTCAACTCTTTGAAACAGGGACAAGCTTATAAAACTAAATATGGATCCCAGCATTAACAGCTGAACAGAAAAAAATGTGATTTTTAAATTCTTAGCAGATGACAAAGTTGTGTAGAAAATGAACACCTACAAATTATTTAGAACCTGGAATCACTGACCAGAAATTACACAGTTGGATCATGGGAAAACAGCAGAAAGGGGTTATGAGTGAATTTACACTGTTCCAGCTGCACATCATCCCTTTCTCAGGGGGACAGCCTGGCATTGATTAGATAGATACTGGGTCAGACTAATACTGGCAGCCAAACCAGTGATAGTAACATGCCTACCAGAACAGCCTTCCTCTGGGTTGGCAATTTGATCAGGGTCCCTGGCATCTTGTGGATCTCATTAATGTTGGCACCCTGCTGCCCGATTATGCAGCCAATTAAGTTATTTAGAATGGTGAGTTCATGCGTAATTTTAGTAGATGCTTTCAAACTTGCCCAATAGCCTTTCACCTCTGGAGAGCTGGAGTCAATTTCAGCAAACAGGGTCCCACTGTGCATCATGGCAAAATGAGATTGTTGTCTTGCCACGTGTTTCAGTTTGGCCAGATAGAGGGGTGAAATGGTGTGCTGTCCTTGAATGGAGTAGGAGCCCAGAGCGGGTCCCTCCAGGTCCTGGGTGGCAAGCAAAGATATTGGTATGAGAACTAAGGGAGCCTGACCCAAGCCATGTTTTTTTCAATAACTTCACATACATGTGAAAATTAGACAGTGAATAAGGAAAACCGTAGAAGAATTGATACATTTGAATAATACTATCGTCAGTAAAATTGTACTTGTGTGCTATTAATGATGTTATTGCTTTTAAGTGCCATCAAGTCAGTTCTGACTTAAAGCAACCCTGTATAGGGTTTCCAAGGAGCAGCTGGTGGCTATGAATGACTAGCAGTTTGCAGTCCAGTGCTATTCCTGGAGTCCATATTAGCACCACACCAGGAGTCCATATTAATGATATTGTTCTAGATTTTCCATATTCCATGGGATCACCTTTCTTTGGATTGGGCAA
This sequence comes from Chrysochloris asiatica, assembly GCF_000296735.1. Classification (NCBI taxonomy): domain Eukaryota; kingdom Metazoa; phylum Chordata; class Mammalia; order Afrosoricida; family Chrysochloridae; genus Chrysochloris; species Chrysochloris asiatica. Next base: position 10,012,462 of record NW_006408581.1, on the reverse strand, counting down.
AAATATCAATCTTTTCCAGTCAGTTGGCAGTCCAACTATCTTTCTTTCATATTTCTTGGTATAGACTTGTGACTCTTAACAGCATTGCATCAGTTTGTTGAAATATTTCAACTGGTATTACATCAATTCTTGGAGTCTTGTTTTTTATTAATGACTGCAGTGTAGCTTGGGCTACTTTCTTCAATACCATGGATTCTTAATCATATACTACCTCCAGAAATGGTTGAACATCAACCAATTCTTTTTGGTACAGTCAGTGACTTTGTAAATCCTTCTACCTTTTTTTGATGCTTCTTAGATTGTTCAATATGTTGTCCTTAGTTGTGAGTTGAAGTTAAAAAAAAAAAAAATCAATAATAGTTCAAATAGGACTTCTGATATATTTTATCAATAGGGACATGTTTCTATTTTAACATACAACTTTGTGGAGTCTGCTGTGGGTTAATGCACTAGATTGCAGAGTCTCTTTGAGCCATAAGGTCGGTGGTACAAATCACCAGTCACTCCTGTGTGGGTTGCTATGGGTCGGAACTGACTTGACAGCACTTTACAACAACATATAATATATCTAGTTGAACATAAAGTGAAGAATCATAAAAAAAGCATAAAAAATTTTTGATATATCTTCCTCCATTCTTTTTATATTCATTTATATGTTAGTTTTTGTTTTAACATTTTAATTATTATTATTTTCATAAAGTATTATTGAAAAATATTTAAATGGTATCCATATATCCTATGTTATTGTTATTAAGTGCCATCAAACCATTTCCATCTCATTTTGACTCTGTATAGGGTTTCTGAGGAACAACTGGTGGGGTTGAAATGCCAACTTTGTGGTTGGTCAGTAGTCCAGTGCTTATCTTACATTGTCACACCAGGACACCATTTATCATATATCTGTACATTTATTGAATCATTCTTCTTATGTTAGACATTTTGTTGTTGTTGTTGTGACGTGCCATTGGGGTTTCCAAGGAGCAGCTGGTGAGCTTGAACCACCAACCTTGCAGTTCAAATGGCTTTGCAGCCTGGTGCATTAATCCACAGCACCACACCAGGACATTTTAGTTGCCTTAAAATATTTATGATTTTAAATATGGTTGAAATAAATATGGATCAACTGCCTCTTGGTCTATGTACAGGTCCCTCATGATAACAATTAAGTGCTCTGGAATACCCATTTTTTGCATTATCCATTGTTTTTCATGATCCACACAGTTAAGGCTTTTTCATAGTCAATAAAGCACAATTAAACATATTTCTGTTGTTCTCTGCTTTTAGCCAAGATCCATCTGACCTCAAAAAATAATGTCCCTAGATCCATGTGCTCTTCTGAATCAGGCTTGAATTTCTGACAGTTCCCTGAAAATATAATGGTGTAACCATTTATTAAATTATCATCAGCAAAATTTGATCATATGCTATCTCTTGAAATTGTTGAACATCAAGCACTGCTTTTTGGTACCGTGATTGTATATTCCTTCCATCTTATTATCATAATTTCTGCATCATTCAATATTTTGCCAATAGAATTCTTTGATATTGCAAATCAAGGATTCAAGTTTTTTTTCTTCAGTTCTTTCAGCTTGAGAAATGCTAAGCATGTTCCTTTCTTTTGGTTTTCTAACTCCAGGTGTTTGCACATTTCATTATATTCTTGACTTTGTTTTCTCGAATTTCCCTTTGAAATTTTCTGTTCAGATATTTTATTTCCTTGTATATTCTGTTTGCCTTAGCTTCTCTAAACTCAAGAGCAAGTTTTAGCCATCTCTTCTGACATCCATTTTTGCCTTTTCTTTCTTCCCTGAATTTTAACAACCTTTCACTTTTTTCACATATGATGTCCTTGATATCTTCCCACAGCTCTTCTGGTCTTGGGTCATTAGTTCCTAATGCATCAAATTTGTTCTTGAGACAGACTTTAAATTCAGGTGGGATATATTCAAGGTTATATTTGGGCTCTCCTGGACTTGCTTTCATTTTCTTCAGCTTTATCCTGAACTTCCATATGAACAAGAATATTCCACAGTCAACCCCTGGCCTTGTTTCATGATGATATTGAGCTTCTCCTTTGTCTTTCCTTGCAGATGTAGTCAATTAGATTATGGCGTAGTACATCTGATGAGGTCCACCTGCAAAGTTGCTATTTGTATTTTCCAAAATAGGTATTTTCAATGAATAATCTGTTGTCTTGAAAAATTCTGTTTTGTGATCTCCAGGATCATTTCTATCAGTAAGGACATATTTTTTCAATTACCTATCTTTGTTTACAACTTTCACAATCAAACCACCATTAATTCTCAGTATTAATTGCAAGTTTGGTTGATTTCAGACTAAATTGTTAGTCTTCCTTGTAGGTTTATGGATATTATCCTATCACAGACAGCATTGTACTTCAAGATAGATTTTGAAATGTCCTTTTTTAATGATTAATATGGTGCCATTCCTGTTCAATTTGTCATTCCTAGAATTGTAAACCATATGATTATCAGATTCAAAATGGCCAACACCAGTCCATTTCAGCTATTTATGTGTTCTTTATGTGATCTTTATGTGTTCAACAACTTCCAGTTTTCGTAGATTTGTTCTTCATACATTCTTTGTTCTGATTATTAATGGAGGTTTTCAACAGTTTCTCCTCATTTTGAGTTGTGCCTCTTCACAAATGAAGGTCCTGAAAGTTTTTCTCCATTCACATCATTATGGTCTTCCCTAGTCAAATTTTGAGTACCTTCCAATTTTAGAGGTTCATCTTATGTCACTATATCTAACAATGTTCTTCTATTCATAATGTTTTCAGCTTCTAGTACTATATCTAACAATGTTTCTTTGCTATTTGTAAGGTTTTTAGGGACTAACTATTAACATGTCTGCCTCTTCTTCTTCCTAGTCTGTCTTAGTCTGAAAGCTTCACTGAAACCTATCCATCATGGTGACCTGGCTGATACTTAAAATACCGGTGGCATAGCTTCCAGCATTATAGCAACATGCAAGTCACCACAGTACTACAAACCCAACAGATGAGTGGTAGAAGAGAATATATATTTTTTTATTTAAATACTAAATTCGTGAAGCATGATTTTGTATACATATAATACTAATATGTAATTTGTGAAACATGATTTTGTAAACATATAATCCTTTGGACATATTATCCGGAGGAAACAGTCGCTAGAGAAGGATGTCATGCTGGGTAAGGTTGAGGGTCAGAGAAAAAGAGGAAGACCCTTAACGAGATGGATTGGCCAGGTGGCATCATTGATGGACTCAAGTGTGGCAGCAGTAGTGAGGTTGGCCTAGGATCAGACATTGTTTCATTCTGCTGTGCATGGTGTCGCTATGAGTCAGTTCCAACTCGTTGGCACCTGACAACAACAACAACAACAACAATCCTAATAGGAACCAGTTACCACTTGCTATGTGTGCCTGAGTAAAAGTGTGCTCCAGAGGATATAAATGGCTGATTTTTTCAGAAGTAGCTTCCTAGTCTTTATTTCTGAGACACTTCAGGGTAGACATAAATCTTCAAATTTTCAGTTAGCTGTCAAACACACTAATTGCTTGTAGCACCCAGGGACTCCTGTAATAATGAAAAGCTCTGCAGTTATTTGTTACAAAGAGTGGTGAATGGAGATTGTTGATTTGTTTAGAAGATGTTATTATTACCATACTCAACACTGCAAAGTGAACTCTACCCATTGTTTGCCATTTACTAGGCTGATCTTATGGGGACATCTTTTTTAAACTACAGAATTTAAGAATATAGAACTAGCATTTAGAAATTTTTTTTTTTTATTTTGTATATGATATTATTATAATAAAATTTGTAGTAAATGGCCCAATATTCGTATTGACTTTAACATCCTCTAGTCAAACCCATGTATTACGGAATGAAAATAACTTCTTATAAAATTAAAATCTAATTTTCATACAGCATGACAATATTTTGGAAGACTAGTCTAGCGACTCAAATATAGTCAAAATTGTATATGTGCATTAAGTATTCTAGTAACTAAGGACCTAAGCTTGCTATATTTATTTTCTCAAGAAGAGGTTACATTTATTTATTTTTAAAATTATATTTCAAGAAGAAAAGTCATTTATTGTGTATTACAAGTGGTTAAGTTAATTTCCAGTATGTTGCTGTTGCTAAGTGCCATTGAGTCAGTTCCAACCCAAAGGGACCCTGTATAGGGTTTCCAAGGAACGACTGGTGAGCTTGAACCATCGACCTTGCAGTTCAAACTGACATTGCAGTCCAGCTCATTAACCCACAGCACCACAATATTTTCCCATCCTATACCACTTCTGGTATGACAGAATATGACAGAACCCAGTACATATTAGGTGTATTATCAAACGATTTGCTCAACTACTTGTTATTTAGAACTTTATAGCTTCAAGTTGCTTAACTAAAGATTTTCTTTAACAGATTATTCTTAAAAATGTCAAGCCTCTATTATTATTCTTCCTAATATTTGTAAAGTATTCTAAATAAGACAAAGTGTGCATATTCAATGTGATGAGAGACCAACCTGAATAGACTTGGAGCCTCATTTACTTTTCTATTTTGGTAGTTTAAATAATTCAGGTGGATGAAGGCTGTCTGTAGAGAGGAAGCAAGCACTCTGCATGTTGTCACCATCCCTGAGAATTAATTATATAAAAGACTATGTCTTTATATATATGTCTATATAAAAGACACAACTAGAAAAAAGTTATTTAGAAAGCTCAAAATATCATAATAGAAATTTTAGTATCAGGCAATTGTAACAAGAGAAAAGTGAATTGTGATCCCCATACCAAACAAAACAAACTGAAAATGGCAAAACATTAAATGTGATAAAGAGGAACTTTTATTAATGTTAACATTTACAGTGCATATTAAGTTTACAGTTTGATAAATACTTTTTAATTAGAATTATTACATGCCTTATGAAATTGTCAGGTGGGTACATTCTACATCTCAGTACAGGTAAGTTTGTTTTTACCAAATAATTATCATATAAGCAATCTCTCAAAGATTCCAAAGACATGTTAATTATAATATGTAGTGGTGATTATGTGCCATGGAGTCGATTTCGACTCATAGCGACCAGTACAGGGTTTCTGAGGGCTGACGTACCAAACTGGAAGTGACAATCTGCTTCTAGTTGTCTCCAGAGATTGTCTTGTAAATGGTCAAATTTAGTAGTGTGGTTTTCATCTATTATGAAACAAATTTCCTTCAACAAGTAAAAAAGTTCACACTTAGCACCAAGACTGGCACAAAAAAAGAAAAAGAAATGTATATGGTTAGAAACATGACTGGGTGTGTCTTGTATATTTGTCCCATCCCACATACATAGGAATGGTTCTTCATTAAAATCAGTGGTAACAATGAAAATTACAATCACTAAGTTAATGCAAATACTTATTCCCTTTGTCTATAACCATATTTTGCATATTTATCATGTGAAATAGGACTGAGACTATTAGGGATATCACCTTTTTAAATTTTCAGTTGTCTACCATTAATCTCCATGTACCATCTGCATATATATGGCCCAATTGAGGTGGGGGAACATTAGAAAAGAAGTTAGTGAGGAGAAAAAATTCCCCCATCACTTATTACCTTGATCAAAGCAACAATCTATTTTTTATTTCAAAATTTCTGTAGCCCTTGACAAATATTACAAAGAAGGATTTGAGAAGTTCCCCAAGTTCATTTTTAACAAACCGAACAAAATCTGTGTGAAGGGAAAACTTAGCCCAACTTTAATTATAGAATAACAGAAGCAGTGTTCTCTTTTCAGACATAATAGAAACCTCAATTGTGTGTCTTAGAAATTTCTCCCAGTGAATTGTTTTTTCAATTCATGACTTAATTAAGACCTTAGTATTCCCCATCACAGCCACAATGCTCCTTAAAAGCCAGTATGGTGAGACTTCATCTCTCATATTTTGGGCATGTTATCATGAGGGACCACTCCCTGGAGAAGGCCAATATGCTTGGTAAAGTGGAGGAGCAGAGACAAAGAGGGAGACTCCAATGAGATGGATAGGCACTGTGGCAGCAACAATGGGCTCAAGTGTGGGAGCAATGGTAAAGATGGCGCAGGACTGGGCAGTGTTTTGTTCGGTTGTACATAGGGTCACTATGAGTTGGAACTGACTTGATGGTACTTAACACCACCCAAAATTGCGCATCACAGCATTATTGTACGCTGCATGCTTATTTTAGAATACCTCTCTTTCTGTCTTTCTGTCATGAGGATCACTATACATAGTGAATTCATATCTTGTAATCTTACAGGTGCTCTCACCTCTATCATTGAAAAGGGCTTTGGAAGTTCCTATGGAGTTGAGTGAGCCAACTCTTAATTCTTCAGTCATTTTTATATATTATGATTTTAACTGAAGTGGGAATTCAGCCTATTTTTCAAATAATTTTCACCCTAAATTTGGATCTTTATAACTGGGTTTGAATATATTAAATTTTAACCTGAATCTTTAAAGATGTTATTGTCACAATACTTTTTTGTTTAGTTTTTTTCTCCTCATCTCATAGGTATCCTTACTTTTCTAGTCATTAAACTATACTTCCTTATTCTGTTCTTTGAAACTGATCTAATTATCCCCAGCATATATTTTGCTATCTTTCTTTCTGCATGGAATTTTCAATTGACCCATAGTAATCAACACCTCATGTATATAACCATTTACTCCAAATTTCATTGGCAATATTTTTCTATCAAAATACACTTAAAATATCCTGTAATTTTATGCCAGGATATGTTGGATTTAATCCAAATAAAATTTCACTTCTGATGTTTTTCTTTCTTTCCATTCCCTTGTCTCCCAACAAACAAATAAACAAAATAAAACATTTGATTTGTGGGTTTGAAAAATAATCATACAACTATCATTATTCAACCAAGGAATGCATTTTCAAAGAAAATTCACTCAAAATATATTTATTATCCAAATTTACTATTATTTTTTTAAAGAATCAAAGGATAAAACCAGAAAGTAGTTAGCAAGGCATTATTCCTTTCTAGAGAGACTTTGTCTTGTCTGGAGTTTGGTTTTCAAGTAAGAAAGGAACACTCACATTAGGAACATTAAAACCAGATCAAAGGAAGTTATTTGATGTTGGAACTTCTTGCTTTTTTATACTAGCTCAGTCACATAGAAGAGAAGAAATTGTACAACTAACTGCTATTATAGGCCAGTTGTGATTTAGAAATCCATAAATTCCAAGTTTACTTACAACAGCCATTTTAACACAATATGCATTTAATGTTAAGACATAGTTTGAAAAGAAGTGCTTGGGTGGTCATTGCACTAGTTAATACCGTCATAATGTTTAAGGGTAGTCTAGAACTACTGATGTGGACCTATTGGATATGCCCTCGACTGTTTGCTAACCACAAGGTCAGTAAACTCAACAGCCACTACTTGGAAATCCTATACAGGGTGGCTGTGAGTCAGAACACACTCATCTGCACTTAACAACAATGGTGATAGTCAACTGCTCTTGATTATATGTGTATTAATAAACTACCAGCGGTTCCGTGGGAGAAAGATGAGGTGTTCTGCTCCCGTAAAGATTTACAGCCTCGGAAACCCTGTGCAGGGTTACTATGAGTTGGAACCGACTCCTCAGCACTTAACAATAACAACAACAACAACACATATTTTAAAAGGTATATTAATTTAAAAATAGAAATTTGATCTCCGCTCAATGCAAAGAGGGGAGACTCTGCATTTTATTGGTTGCAATTGGATTTGAATATTTCAAAATTGTATCTCATGTTTTAAACGGTATGTTTGTCCCAGCATCTTTTTCTAACCATGAGGAAGGAGCCTTGTATGGACTTATTATTTCTAAAACATTCAAGGAGACTCATTTTTAAAATAGCTGTTTTCATATTAACTTACACTAAGGAGGCAAATCCTAATAATAATGTAATTTATATCCCAAACTGAGAAAACTGTAGGATGAATATTTCACATAGAATTCAAGCCCCAAAACAATGTTCATTCATACTGGCTATGAATTATAAGCCAAGTTAGGAACTATTTAAAAATATAGTTAATTTACATTCCCTAGGTGTGCTGAACCAACATTTGTAGGTAGGGTCTAGGCAACAGATATGCTTCTATAAACCAACCAAGTCCACTGCCATTGAGTGTATTTAATTCATACTGACAGAAACTGCAAGTCAGAGTAGAACTGTCCCAAGGATTCCTAAGGTTGTAAATAGTCTGAGAATCAAAATGCAATCATTTTCTCCCATGGAGTGTCACCCTTTTGGTTAGCAGTTGAGAGCTTTAACAATTACACCATGGTGCTCCTTACATGCAACTATTGTCATATAAAAATAAAACATTATTTGGTATATAGTTATCACACCAAACCTGTTGCCATTTTGGCAATTCCAACATATAGTGACCTTATTGAACAGTATAGAATGTCTCAATAGGGTTTCCAGGGCTGTAAATATTTAGGGAAGCAGCATGCCACATCTGTCTTTCATGGACCATCAAGCTTAAAAGCAGAGCACTTAACCATTGAGCCACCAATTGGGCCACAATGTTTCTGTGGCTGAAACACTGTGAAATCGTGTTATTCTTAAGCCTAGGAGAAATGAGTTAAAATAATACAGTTTGTGTAAATCATAAATATGTTTTAAATGCAGCTCTCTAGAGCTAACAAATGATCAAGATGTTATTTCTCCTGTCTTAGAAATTAATTTTGCTTTGCAATTCTTCTTGAGCTATTCAAACACTATTTCAATAAATTCTAATTTCAGTCATATTATGTGTTGACTTTTGTGCTTCACACTAAAGTAAATTGTTGAAAGAAATGCTTTTGATTAGATGGATAATATTTGATCCCAAACAGCACTAAATCAGAATTCCATAAAATTAGAATTAATACTCTTTGTTTTTTTTTATTTCTGAATAGTATTTTATTATAGCTCATATGACATGCATTTCATTTAGACCTTTTGTACATGTAAATGTACATATCTAAGTAGGGTGAACAGAACAGTTTAGCTGATGAATTTTAGATTCTGTTTCTATGTGGCAGTCTAAAGAGTAATGCGTTTTAAAATTACAACCACAAAAAGTTAGAATTTCACAGAATATATGTAAAGAATGGAACTACCTACTGAGTTTCCAAGACAAATCTTTATGACAGCAGATTGCCATAGCCTTCTCCGATGCAAAAGCAGTTGGTGGGTTCCAATTGCTGAGTTTTTGGTTGGTAGTTGAGTGCCTTAACCATTGCACAACCAGGGCTTCTTATTTGCTTACAGGAAACAACTACATCAGAATTGTTGTTAAATGCCGTCGGGTTGGTACTGATGCATAGTGACCCTGTATAGGGTTTCTGAGGAGCATGTGGTGAGCTTGAACCACTGACCTTGCAGTTCAAATCGACCTTGCAGTACAGTGCATTAATCTGCAGTGCTACACCAGGTGTCGGGAGCCAGCACTGGTGCCATCTAATGGTGAAGGTTGAGATGGCCCTCCTGCTCTTATGATTGGCCTGAAGACAAGTTTCACCGGTTAAGGTGATGTCAGCGATCTAGACTTATTGTTAATTGTAACTAGGACAATCCTGGGAAAAGGGAACTTAAATTGAGCTAAAATCCTGTGATCCTGTGTTGCTATAACAATGCTTTTACTTATGTAATCAGATCCTGGTTGGTTTCCTGGTGGGTAATCATATCCTTGTTACTATAGAAAACATTGTAACTAGGCAGAATAACTGTGACCTAATGCTAAAAGTCCTATATAAACCACGTTGCTACAATAAACTATGTCACTGGCCATCAGCCTGTTGATCCTTATCTGATTAATTAATCCTCGCCTCTCCTTCGAGTAACCCACACAGTGGTCTGAGCCGGTCTCAGACCCCGATACCAGGACTACTAAATCAGTGTACACCCCAGAATTTCAATAAGACAAGTTTATACAATCTCAAATTCACATGCAATCACACGTATATCCACCTATCAAAAGGTCTGATCAAGGTCAGACTATAATTAGGTTCCTCCAAAAGCTTATTTTCCAGATATTCCAGATATTTTAAATGCTCTGGAGACTTTGGGTAGGTTTTTGATAATTCTTAAGTTCCAAGAAATGAGCGAAAACTCCAGTACATTCTAAGGAGATTTTGTAGTGTAGCGGATACAAGTTGGTCTATTAATCTCAAGGTCAGCAGTTGAAAACTACCAGCAGTCCATGGGAGGAAAATGAGGGTTTCTGCTTCTGTAAAGATTTATATCCTCAGAAATCCTACAAAGGGTCGCTATGAGTCGGAATTGACTCCATGGCACACAAACACCACCAACTCCAGTACATTCTGAGTATGTACCATAAACTCAAGCTGCATTTCAAAGATAGCGTGGTTCCTACTAGACCTAGAATCATTGCAACTCACTCTCTTCCTTTAACAAGTGTGTTGTTCTCACTTTTTTCATGTTTAAAATATAAGGGGATTTCAAAATATTCAGGCAAAAATGTAATGAAAAGATAATAAGATTGTTCAAGGTCAGATTGAACAGCAAGGTCAGCAGTTCAACACACAAGCCGCTCCTTGGAAATCTTATATAGGGTCGCTATGGGTCGAATCAACTTGACAAAACTTAACATGAACAACAACATACATATACACTTTTTGAAAATGTGATAGAAAAGCAAATACCCATCACAATACAACTGATTATTTTAAAAATTTCCAAAGATGAGAAGAGGATCAATTTGAACAATTCAAAGTATTTCATATTCCTTTTATAAACTAATTTCTCCCTATTTTGATTGCCTTTGAAGAGACGTTGCCAACTTCACTCTTCACTCTTTCCAGTTATAACTTATTAAATATGTAGGTATCCAAATAAGCCACTATATAAAAAATAGTAGTCATTTCTTCAAGGAGCTCTGATGGCTACAAAGGTTAACTACTAAGTTGCTAATCAAAAGGTCAATAGTTGAAATCTGTCCAGAGGCTATATTAAAGACATGGTGATCAGCATCTGTATTGGTTTCGTCCTAGAAAACCCTAAGGGAAGTTCTACCCTGTCACAGGAGGTGGCTGTGAATGGAAATTGACTTAAGGACGCCTAAAACAGCAAGAATAGTTCCTTCAAGATGAACTTTATAAGCACTATATTTGTACCGTGGTGCTATAGGATAAGCACTGGACTGCTAACTACAAGGTCAGCATTTCAAAAGCACCAGTTGCTTTGTGAGAGAAAGATCAGACTTTCTGCTCCTGAAAAGATTGACAGGAAACCCTATGCTGGGTTGCTATGAGTAGGAATCGTTCCCATGACAGTGGGTTTTGTTGTTTAGTTTGGTTAAAATCATTCTAGTTCTGTGTCTATAAAAAGATGACCCAGGCTTAACTCACCCAATCACGGAATTAGCTATTTTCTGAAGATGCTACCCTTTTAGTATAATAGGCTTTACTTTCTTTGAATAAAATACACATACACATTCACACTTTTTTTCACCAAATAGAAATAATTAAAGAATATGGTAAGGAGAAATATGTTCAGAAAAATTGTGACAAAATCTAACTTTTAGAAATCAAGCTCATAATGATGACGGAGCAATAAGGTCAAGAATCAATCTCAATACAAATTTAAAAATTGGATATATATATATATATATATA
>NW_006408581.1:9998600-10000291 GCF_000296735.1 Chrysochloris asiatica | reverse complement strand
TCTTCTTACTTGATGGTCTCAGGGACCTCTGCTTCTGGGCTGCAAAATCAATCACTCCCCTCCTTTTGTTACAAAACATCTACCTTTACATTTCAGACCGTCACAGTCAGTCCTGGTAGCAATTATTCACTATTATACCCCAAGAGTCTGATCTCCATCTCCTTTCATTAGCCCTGTCCCAACAGATTGGAAACCATTAAGTGGAGATTCTACCTTCCCCCGCCCCGTCTGGAACTAAGCTCCCTCTTGAAAGCTTGTAAGCCAGTCACTTCTTGCCTATGTACCTCCCCGCCCCCCCTTTGGGGCAGCCAGTTTCCAAGTTGCCCATCCCTGTCAAACCTGTATACTGAGGGGGAGGGAGTGATGCTCACTGTAAAAAAATTTTCCCTTTTTTGAGATACTACATCTATAATTATAGGTAAAGCTCATCAAATTGTAGTAGGTGACTCTTAATTTTTTTTTTTCTTCCCTCTTCTTTCTTCTTCTAGTCGAGTGCTGACCATCCAGCCATAGTATCCAGTGGGTACTATCTGCAAGTATGGGTGTTCTTGTGCATCTCCCCTCACTTCACATCAACTAGATGCTTCACTCTCTGCTCTAGTCCTCTGTGTCCATGTCACTGCCTCAGGGCTCAGGAGTCCTGGGGTCTTGCCATACTGCTGGCCAACCAGGTCTCCACCCGGTCTCACAGGAGTCTATTGAATGTGGTTGGACACAGCTCCCAACTTCATTGCTGTTTTTCCCACTCTTCCCCTTATTGGTAACCAATGTGGTCACCAGCCAGACCACATGCCTGCTTGTGTATTCCCCTGAATCTCAGTCTTGGAAGGGGGTTTGCTCTGAGGGAAACCGACCACTTGACTTGATGGCTTCTGGGTGAACAGCTTGCTTGTTCTTGTACTAGTCAATCAGACTGCTGTTACTGTTTTTGATTTTTCCTGCTGGTCTTTCTTTCACAAAGTATCTTCTGTTCTTCTAGCTGCTCCAGGCTTGTCTACTAGTCCATTCAAGTGGAAATTTGCCACCTCAGATGATTCTGGATGGGGTTCAGGATTCCATTTATGGTCTTATGCAATGCAAAGGTTCAGCAGGAAGCCCCTTTCACCGGGCAACTTCTAGCCTCCTTTAAGGTATTCCAATCAGTTATAGGCTGAAGACTGATTTACAAGCTTTCTATTGTGATGTTTCTGGTTATTCCTTTCTCTCCCCTTCAAGTCTCTGTTTTACAATGGAAATCAAGATTCAAAAGACAACCAAGCATATTAACATTATTTCCCTCTTTTACCCATTCAAACTATGCCTCAATCCCTGTATCCTGGGGCCCTGTTGGTCCAAGTTTGTGCATTCATCGTCATTTCCCTCTGTGTCAATTAGCCCATGCAAACCTTCCTAACTGTTCTCCATCGGCCTTGTTCTTCCATTCCCCTCCCCCTTCTTGTGTATTGCCCCCCAGTTCCCCCGCCAGCACCAGAATTATCCTGTATCTATTTCCTACCCTGTGTTCTATCTTTCCCTCCCTCCTTCACCTCACCTCATCCCATACATTCCAAGGATTAGCAACTATATATATAATTTTTTTAAACCCTTTTAGGGTGGGTTCTTTTTCTTAATCTTTACAATAATGGTCCTATGCAGTATTTTTCCTTTTTTGACTGACTAATTTTACTCAACATAATGTCCTCAAGGTTCAT
>NW_006408581.1:9956343-9981671 GCF_000296735.1 Chrysochloris asiatica | reverse complement strand
GAGAAAGATGAGGCTTTCTACTCCCATAAAGATTTACACCCTTAGAAACCCTGTACAGGGTCGCTATGAGTCAGAACCGACTCCACAGCACATAACAACAACAACAACAATGTCGTGATTCCATGTTTGATTGATTACAGATTGAAGAAGTTGGTAGAATTCTTCTATTTAATCCTCACTGGCTTTAGTGGTTTGTGTGTAAATTTTAATGGTATTAACTGGTCTTCCCTGTAGGGGCATGGATATAATCCTATCACAGACAGTGTTGTACCTCATGACTGAACTGGATATGTTCTTTTTGACAGTGAATGCAACACCATTCCTCGTCAATTTGTCATTTCCAGCATAGTAAACCATGTGGTCATCAGATTCAAAATGGTCAATACTAGTCCATTTCAGCTCATTAATGCCTAAGTTATCAATGTTTATATGTTCCATTTAATTTTTGACAACTTCCAGTTTTCCCAGATTCATACTTCATATACTCCATATTTCAATTTTCAATTGATGTTTACAGCTGTTTCTTTTCATTTTGAGTTGTGCCCCATCAGAATGGGCTTTACTCCATTTGTGTCAGTTAACTCTACTTTGAGGAGGCAGCTCTTCCCCAGTCATATTTTGAGTGCCTTCCAACCTGAGGGGCTCATTTTCTGGCACTATGTCTGACAGTGTTTCTCTGTTATTCATGCTTTCAGTGACTAAACATTTGGAAGTAGTTTGTCACTCTTTCTTCCTAACCTGTCTTTGTTAGGAAGCTCATCTGAAACCTGTCCACCATGTGTGACCCTGCTGGTGTTTAAATACCTGTGGCATAGGTTTCAGAATCACAGCAACTCACAAGCTATCACAGTACAACAAACTGACATACAAGTGGTGGAACTTAGACATTGGCTTCCTAAATTGCGGAGAGGAAGGGGGTGTTATAAAGGCACAAAATAACTGGCTTACATGTTTTCAAGAGGGAGTTTAGTTTCAGAGTATGCAGCAGAAGGTAGAATCCCCATTTAATAGTTGTCACCTTATCTGGTCATGTTTTGTGATAAGAATCTTATGATTCAATCATTATTATCATGGTTAATTGTAACTGTCACAATTGTAAAGGTAGAAGTTTTTGTTTTTGTTTTTTAACAAAACGGGGGAGTAGTCTATCTTACAGTCTAGGAACAGAGGACCCTATCAAGGAAGAAGAGCAAAAGCGAAATGTGAGACCCTATCCAGAGAAGCAGTGACACCAGAGTTGGAATCAGAGATGAGGACATGGAGAACTAGAGCAGCTGAGGAATCTAGATTCATGGAATGAGAAAGGCTGTGTGCTAGTGGCCAGTAGGCAAGCTTGCAGAATATACTCTTTGGTTGTTTAAATTGTTATATATTCTTGAGTGTTTTTGTGTACATCCCCCACAAAACACAAAAACAAAACAAAACAAAGAGACAGAGCGAAGAAAAGCAAAGACCAAAGAATTTGATGCCTTTGAAATTTGGTGTTGGGGTAGAATATTGAATAAAACATGGATTGTCAGAAGAATAAACAAATTTATTTTGAGGAAAGCAGAGTCAGAGAAACAAGAAGAATGTTTCTAAGAAGAAACATTCTTCTTAGAAACAAGAATGGCAAGATTTTTTCCAGCACACATTAGACAGGTTATCAATACTGATCAATTACTGTAGAGGAACATAATAATTAGTAAGGTAGAATGTCAGTGTAAAATAGGAAGACCGCCAACAGATGGATTAACACAGTGGCTGTAACACTGGCTCATACTATGTCTGAGTGCAGGAACAGACAATGTTTCATTTTGCTATACATGAGGTCACTAGGAGTCCAAACCAACTTGACAACAATTATCAACAGCAGCCAACTTAAACTGCAGGCATTTTTCACTTAAACTGTAGAAAATTCACAACTTACAAATCCTTTGCTTCAAATTTGGTTTCTGAATCAGAATACAGCAATATGTAAGGAAATGCATTATTCAGTATTGCCAGTGGCTCTTACTGCTGTCCTTGTTTTTGACTCAGGTTAACTAGTGATATTTGTTGGGCAATTTTAAATACCATTTTTCTTCACTTTTTTTTTTTCCTATTTCTGCAACCATAAAAATTATGTTATAGGTTTATTGAAGTACCAAATGTTTCACATGTCTTTTAAGGTCAGGTATTTTCTGCTTTTTTTTTTTATTATTATTAAGGAATAGAAATAATGACATTGACCTTTTAAAGCTGTTCAATTGTCCAGTGTCTTTTTTGTCTCAGAAATTCATGTGACAATAATAAAAAATTGCAATACTTTCCATTGCTCCATCTGACTTTAATCTGAGAAAAGCCTGCATAGTGAATTATGAATTTGTTATTGTTACAATACACACAAAAAAATGTATTTCCATTCTTATTAATGAACAGGTTTTGATTCTATGTAGCTTTCCTAAACATTTTAGGGTAACTATGAGTCAGAGGCGACTTTGCAGCACATAGCAAAATATATATATAAAGTGCCATCAAGTCTATTCCAACTCATAGCAACCCTATATAGGGTTTCAAGGTGTGGCTGGTGAGTTTGAACTGCTTACACAGTGGTTAGCAGCCCAGTGCTAACATAGCAGGACTCCTATATATTATGTGTATATGTATGCACATGTATACTCATGCATCATATAGGCTATAGAGTTTAATGATATTTCAGGATTCATGTTGGTTAAAAAGGGGTTGTTGTTAAGTGCCATTGAGTCAGTTCCCACCCATAGCGACCCTGTATAGGGTTTCAGAGGAGGAGCTGGTGAGCTTGAATCGCCTACCTTGCAGTTCAAATGGCTTTGCAGTCTGGTGCCATAACCCACAGCGCCACACCAGGACTTCTAAAAATGGAGTTGTTGTTGTTAGGTGCCATCGAGTCGGTACCGACCCATAGTGAATTTTTATGCACAGCAGAATGAAACACTGCCTGATCCTGGGCCAAACTCAGTACTGTTGCCATGCTTGGCCAATCCATCTCATTGGGGGGGGGGGTCAAAGGGGTAGTAATTATTAATTAAATATGGTTGCAGCAACAAAGCACAACAAACTAGATGGCTTGAAACAACAGACATGTATTGTTTATAGCTCTGGAGGCTAGAATATATTAGCAGGGCCATATGATGTCTGAAGGCTCTAGAGAAAGATACTCTGTGTTTTTCTAGCTTCTGGTGATTCCAGGAACTCCTGGCATTCATTGCTTGTAGGTGCATCACTCAACTCTTGCTCCATCTTCAGATGACCATCTTTCCTCTCTGTCTCCTTCTAGATATTAATATTAAATTAGTACTGACCCACTCCAGTGTGGTCTCATGCTAAATTAACTGATAAAATGCCTTATTTTCAAACACGGTCGTATTTACAAATATTGGTATTTAGAACTTCAAAATATATTTTTGAGATAAACAAGTAGCCTATGACAATGATAAGATTGCATTTTCATTGTATTTAGTAGTTAAACACCCTTGAATTTATTGTTTTAAGTCAATTGGTAAAATGATTTGGGTAGGGAATTTATGAAGGGAAGTAAAAAACTATCTCTACTAGGGGTTTCAACTCATATATGCTAGAATTTATTTGAAATGAAATGTCTTTAACATGTCTCTATAATTAGGAGATGGTTGTAGACGATCATGCTGAGTAAAAATACTTGTTTTAATATCATTAGAGTATGTAACCTTATCCCATTCACTCTATAGATCTTGCCTCTTCAGCCTTTTTTTTTGTTGTTGTTCTCCAAGCTAAAGGACCTTTAAAAGGAAGATAATTTGAGTCCTTCCAGTATTCCAAAACAGTCATTTTGAAATGATGCAAATTCAGCACAGAATTTTTCAGGGAAGCGCTAGAGATGGAAAAGCCCAGCTTGAGAGTTAATAGACCTACATGGAGGATATATTGAAAAACAATAGACTAGCATTTTTATATTTTCATCTACAAAAATTGTGTTTTTTATTTTGTAGCAAAACTTTTGATTTGTTATTGTTGTTAAGTGCCATTGAGTCGGTTCCAACCCATAGAGACCCTGTATAGGCTTTCCAAGGAGCAGTTGGTGAGCTTGTAATGCTAACCTTGCAGTTTATACTGACTTTACAGTCCAGCGCATTAACCCACACCATCACACCAGAACTCATATAAATTGACAGTTTCATTTCAAATGAATGTCTTTATTGTATTCCAAAACTTCTAAATGTCTTTTTCTCTGCTTCCTCTCACTTTCTTTCAATCTCCTTATGTATATATTTTTATGTATGTTGCTGTTGTTAGGTGCCATTGAGCTGGTACTGATTCATAGCAACCTCATGCACAGCAGAAGGAAACACTGCCTTATCCTGGGTCAACCTCACTATTGTTGCCACGCTTTAGTCCATCGATACTGCCACTTGGCTAATCCATCTTGCTGGGGGCCTTTCTCTTTTTCTCTGACCCTCCACCTTACCAAGCATGATATCCTTCTTGAGTAACTGGACCCTCCTGACAATATGTCCAAAGTATGAGAAATGAAGTTTGGCCATCTTGGCCTCCAAGGAGCACTCTGGCTGCACTTCATCCAAAACGGATCTGTTGGTTCTTTTGGCAGTCCATAGCACTTTCAATATTCTCCTCCAACACCATAACTCTTTGTTAAATCAGCTAAGTGTAGTTTCTTATAATCAGCTCTACTTTATCCTACTTCTTCAAAGATATGTATTTCTAATGAAATGTGCTTCTAATGAAGAAGTAGGATAGAGTTAATCTAGCTTATTATAAGAAACTATACTTAGAATAGTTTGTATTGTTTTTGCTAGGTGGTTTCCAGTCTTTTCTGACTCACCGTCACCCTGTGCACATCTGAACAAAACACTGTTTGGTCCTGTGCTATCCTCACAGTCATTGTTACACTTTCCATTGCTGATATTATGGTGCCAATCCGTGCAAATTTGGGGTCTTCCTCTTTTGTCCAAGCATGATGTCTTTCTCCATCAGCTGGTCTTTCCTGATAATATGTTTGAAGTATGGAAGAAGAAGTCTGGTTATCCCGGCTACTAAGAACTATTCTGGCTGTACATGTTACAAAACAGATTTGTTTGTTCTTTTGGTAGCCCATGGTACTTAAAATATTCTTCTTCAACACCATAACGTTGTTGTTGTTATGTGCTGTGGAGTTGGTTCTGACTCATAACAACCATGTACAGGGTTTCCGAGGCTATAAATCTTTTACAGGAGCAGAAAGCCTAATCTTTCTCCTGTGGAAGAGCTGATAGTTTCGAACTGCTGACCCTGAGGTTAGCAGCCCAATTCGTAACCACTACACTAGAAGAGCTCCTTAATACAAATGCTTTAAGGTGTGCCTGACCCAAGCCATGGTATTTTCAATAACCTCATATGGATGCGAAAGCTGGACAGTAAATAAGGAAGATCGTAGAAGAATTGATGTCTTTGAATTGTGGTGTTGGAGAATACTAAAAGTGCCATAGACTGCCAAAAGAACCAATAGATCTGTTTTGGAAGAAGTGCAGCCAGAGTGCTCCTTTGAGGTCAAGATTGCTAAACTTCGTTTCTCATACTTTGGACTTATTGTCAGGAGGGAACAGTCGCTGGAGAAGGATGTCATGCTGGGTAAGATGGAGGGTCAGAGAAAAAGAGGAAGACCCCCAACGAGATGGATCAGCCAGGTGGCATCATTGATGACGTCAAGTGTGGCGGCGGTGGTGAGGTTGGCCCATGATCGGACATTGTTTCGTTCTGCTGTGCATGGGGTCGCTATGAGTCGGTTCTGACTCGATGGCACCTGACAACAACAACGACAACAACAGTGAGTCTGTATTCCTTCAATCTTATGATGATTCTGTGTCATTCAATATTTTACCCATATAGTCTATCAATATTGAAAATTGAGGCTCAAATTTTTTCTTCAGTAATTTTAGCTTAAGGAATTATGAATGTGTTATTCCCTTTTGGTTTTCTAAATCCAAGTCTTTGCACATTTATTATAATACTTGACTTGGACTTCACGAGGTGTCCTTTGAAATTTTCTATTTATCTCTTTTACCTCCTCATGTCTTCCATTTGCCTTAACATCTCTATGCTGGCAAATTTCAGAGTTTCTTAACATCCATTTCCTTCTTTCTTGTCTTATTAATGACATTTTACTTTCTTGCTGTATGATATTCTTAATGCCATTCCAGAACTCTCTAGTCTTCAGTCATTAGTGTCTAACGCATCAGATCTATTCTTGAGATCATCTCTAAATTCAGGTTGGATATGTTCAAAGTCATATTTTGACTTGTTTTAATTTTCTTCAGCTTAAGCCTGAACTTACAAATAAGCTTATGATCTGTTCCACAATCTGTTCTTGGTCTTGTTTTTGCTTATGATATGGAGCTTTCCTACCAACTCTTCCAACAGATGTAGTCAATTTAATTTCTGTGCATTCCATCTGATGAGGTCCATGTGTGTAATCAGTTAACTTTTCTGCATTAGACACACTCAGATGACATTAATTTTAATATAACTGAAAATAAGAAGAGTGGAAATCTGTAGTTTTAATGATTTAGTAAGAAAAACAGATAAGCCGTGGACTGCTAACCACAAGGTTGGTGAGTCAGGTCCACCAGTCACTCCTAGAAAACCCTATATGGGTCACTCGGAGTGGAGCTGACAAGACACACTTGAAAGCAACAAATAAGCTGCATTATCATGATTCTTATCAATCTACAAGAGTGAAATTGAGGTTTACAAATCTGGAGACAATGCATCTTAAAAATTAAATCATATCTCTCGTTTTTATTCCCTCCCTTTGAATATTTCTTTATTAAACCTCAGAGACTTCTTATGACAGTAAAAAGTAAATGAACAGAAAACCACACACACTGAGAAAGAATGTATTTCAGTACTATATAAATAAATGTTTGTAGATTATACAGTATTGACAAATATTTTTTTTCCCTTTAGATGATATCGAGCAATTCAGTGTGCATAAAGATTTCTGGGCTTAGGGAAGCAAGAATCACCAGACTCACCTTTGTAGGACTGAATAGTTAAAAAGTATCTGCATTGAAGTCATAGATGGAGTATTTTGTTACCCTGATTCTCTTTTCACTCTTCATTTCCTATTCCCTAACGCTAATCTTACTCATTAACTCCATCTGTTTGGAGTTGGGGGATAGGGCAACTCCAAAGTTGTTTGCTCTTTGTTCATAATCCTATTTCATGTATTTATCATTTACTTTTATATACCTGTTGGAATTCGTAGGAGTGTGATTCATAAGTCACTTTAATAACTAACCTGAATCAGACCCATGTCATAGTCTGTTTAATACATATATGAGCCTAATGTAGATAGTGAAAATAGAAACACGAAAGAGTTGATTCACTTAAACTGCATTGCTTGACAAAAAATATATATGATATACTGTAGTCTTCCATATGAATAGACAATTCAGTATTAAAATAAATAAAAGAAGAATGTTCCTTACAGGTGAGCATGCATGACTTCTACTCACTTACTTTGGGCATGTCATCAGGAAAGACCACATTCTAAAAATAAAGTATCATGCTTGATAATATCTCGGACCGATGAAAACCCTCAATGCAGTAACTGCAACAATTTCTCAAACATACCCAAGATCATGAAGAACAAGAAAGCATCAAAAGAAGAGTTGGAAGGAATACATAGAGTCACTGCATCAAAAAGAAATGGTCAATGTTCCACCATTTCAAGAAATAGCATTTGATCAAGAGTCAATGGTATAGGACAAAAAATCACTAGGTGTATTGAAGGTATTGGCAAAGAACAAGGCTCTGAGAATTGATGAAATACAGATAGAAATCTTTCATCAAATTGATGAAGCACTGAAGACACTCACTC
This sequence comes from Chrysochloris asiatica, assembly GCF_000296735.1. Taxonomy (NCBI): domain Eukaryota; kingdom Metazoa; phylum Chordata; class Mammalia; order Afrosoricida; family Chrysochloridae; genus Chrysochloris; species Chrysochloris asiatica. The sequence goes on along the minus strand of NW_006408581.1, from coordinate 9,973,816 downwards.
ATCTATGCCAAGATATTTGGAAGACTGCTATCTGGCCTACTGACTAGAAGAGATCCAATTTGTACCCCTTCCAAAGAGAAGTGACCCAATGAAATGTGGGTATCATCAGGCAATATCATCAATATCTTATGAAAGCAAATTTTTTTCTAAAGATAATTCAATAATAGCTGCAAGCGTATATTGACAGAGAACTTCCAGAGGTTCAAGCCAGATTCAGAGGAGTATGTGCAACAAGGGATATCATTGCTGATGTCAGATGGATCTTGACTAAAAGCAGAGAATGCCAGAGAGGTGTTTACCTGTGCTTTATTGATTATACAAAGACTTTGGATCATGACAAGCTATGTGAAAAATGAGTATTCCAGGACATCCATAATTGTGCTCATGAGGAACCTGTAGACAGACCAAGAAGCAATTGTTTGAACAGAACAAGGGAATACCAAATGGTTTAAAATTAGGAAAGGTGTGCGCCAGGGTTGTAGTCTTTCAGCATTCTCATTCAATCTCTATGTTGAACATATAATGCAAGAAGAAGTATTATATGAAGAAAAACGTGGCATCAGGAACAGGGGAAGACTCATTAACAACCTATGATATGGAGATGATACTACTTTACTTGCTGAAAGTGAAGAGGACTTGAAATACTTACTGATGAAGATCAAAGACCACAACCTTTGGTATAGGTTGCACCTCACTGTAAAGAAAATAAAAATCTTCAAAACTGGTCCAATGAACAACATCCATATAAATGGAAAAAAGATTGAAGTTATTAAATACTTTCTTTTGCTCAGCTCAATCATCAACACTTATGGAAGCCACAATCAAGAAATTAAACAACATACTGCATTAGGCAAATCGCCTGTACAAGACCTCTTTGAAGTGTTGAAGAGCAAAAATATCAGTTTGAGGACTAAGGTGTGCCTGACCTAGTTATTTTCAATAATAATAATATTTTCAATATTTTTAATAAGACATGATATTTTCAATAATCTCTTATATATGTGAAAGTTGGACAGTGAATAAGGAAGACCATAGAAGAATCGATGTATTTGACTTATGGTGCTGGAGGAGAATATTAAAAGTAGCATGGGTTGTGAAAAGAGCAAAACAAATCTGTTTTGAATTATAACCGCAATCATTTTGGAAGCCAGGCTGGCCACACTCAGTCCCTCATACTTCAGAAATATTGTCAGGAGGGACCAGTTCCTCGAGGATATCATGTTTGGTAAAGTGAAGGGTCTGAGAAAAAGAGAAAGACCCCAACGAGATGAATTGTCACAGTGGCAGCAGCAATGGGCTCAAACATAGCAATGTTTGTGAGATTGGTGCAGGACCAGGTAGTGTTTCGTTCTGTTGTGCATCTGGTTGCTATGAGTAAGTACCCACTCAATGGCACCTAACCATCTTTTGGCAGCTGAATTTTCCTCTCTCATTATTATTATTATTAAGTACCATGGAGTCAGTTCCTAGTCATAGTGTTTCTGTTCCGGCACAGGGTTTCTGAGGCTGTAAATCTTTACGGGAGCAGAAAGCCTCATTTTTCTCCCGTGGAACCACTGGTAGTTTCGATCGGCCCACCTTGAGGTTAGCAGCCCGATTCGTAGCCACTACCAGAGCTCCTTTTTCCTCTCTCATAAATCCCCTCATATCTAGTGACAATGAAATGCTACTGGGAATTTTGAGGATATGACTAGCCAAGAGTTATACTGGGTATATACATAGTTTACATAGTGAGTTATTTGCATATTTCATGAAGAAACTTCTGAATAATACTAGGTTATTGGGGGATATCTGATGTAGAAATGACTTTCATAAATACTGTCTTTATTGTTACTAATGTTTGATTATTACGGTTCCCAAAACCTAAGTCAAATTCTGGACCTATTTTCATTGGTGAACTCTTCCAAACATAAACTACTTCCTTCAACATTTCATTTTTCCCCCCATATGCTTTCAGTTTTACATTTGGAGCATAATCTATAAAGTTTTAATCCAATCATGTTTTTCCAGGTTGACTTTTTCCTGAGCTTGTTGTTGTTGCTAAGTAATGTGGAGTCAGTTCCGACTCATAGTGACCCTGCACAGGGTTTCCGAGGTTGTAAATCTTTACGGGAGCAGAACGCTTCATCTTTTTCCAGCAGAATCGCTGGTAGTTTCGAACTGCTGACCTTGAGGTTGGTAGCCCGACACGTAACCACTACGCTACCAGAGATCCTTTCCTGTATTTTGTATTTTTCATATATCAATTTGAGAATAAATAGTATACTCAAAAGTAGTTACATTATCCGATAGAATAGTCTTTTCCACAAAAGTGCAGTGCAGTGAATTATTTACTAAGTTTCTTATAGCCAAAGGAACTTTTTCTGACAGGTCTGGGTTAGAGAAGATTAGGGAAGGTGCTGATAGGATTATATGGTTCCGTTGTGAGTGACTGTTAACAAGATTGTGATTTTAAAAACTGGGAAATCTAGTGACGTGTTTGCTGAATTTTGTCATTATTCTGGGTATAAATTGAGTCACCTTAATGATGTGAGTGAGCTGTGTGCTCCTTTGCTTGACTAAACAAGTTCTCTTTGATCGGATCTCTGGTTCATGGGGCTTGAGCCAGTGGTCTGGCCCGATTTGCCAGCTTCAACAGCCTTGTGAATCAACAGCCCAATTCTGCTGGAGTGGTGAGATTCTTCCAAACTGATACCTGAACTGCAGATTTGGGACATGCCAAAACCATGTGAGCCATTTCCTCAATGGCCTGTGAGTTCTGTGAGATGTAGCAGTGGGTGGGGGAATCCCTGGTATACTTGAGATAGAAAACTGAAGAGAGGAGCAGTGGTTCCTATCAGGGAATATTGTGTGGTATGCTGTTGCTGTGTGCAATTTAAAGTTGGTTCCAACTCAGAGTGACCCTGTATAGTGTTTCCAAGAGAGGCTGGTGATTTTGATCTGCTGACCTTGCAACTAGCAGTCCAGTGCTCATCCTACAGTACCAAATCAGGATTCATGGAGTAGTATAGCACTTTAGAAAATCAGACATTTGAGATTTCTTTAGCCTCCACCTCATGGGGACAGCCAGCGATGATCTCTCTCTATATATATAGTTGCATAAAGCAATAACAACTTAAAGTTCACAGTAATGTGTGGAAATATCAGAATGTGAAAACAGGTACCTAGTGTGTGTAAAACAAGTGTGGATATTAAAAAAGCACGATGTTGATGTTAAAAAAACAAACAAACATACTTCTATTTATCCATATACAAACAAGTATGTTGTTGTTATTGTTAAGTGCTGTCGGGTCGTTTCCGACCCATAGCAACCATGTATAGGGTTTCCAAGGAGACACTAGTGAGCTTGAACCATCAACCTTGCAGTTCAAATGGCTTTGCAGTCTGGCACATGTATAATATCCCGAAATTAGGTATGATCATGAAAGAAGTATATCATTCCAGTAAACTAAAAGATTCAGACACATTTTTCTTACTTAAAACAACAGCAACAACAAGAAGCATGTAGAAATTTTAATAGGTAAAATCTGGTGCTTAAAACGTCCAACACGTAAGTAATAATAAACAAAAATATTATCATTTTCTTAAAATCTGAAAATACACACACACACACACACACAAACTGCATTATCTGTTATAAGATTGTACATGAGTCATGTGAACAAAAATGTTTATGATTTTGTCATCTCCACAAGAAAATTAGATGGTCTTTAGAAATGATCATTATTCTATTTTAAATTTTCCTCTAATTGTTCTTTAAAATATTACTTTGAAAATTTAATTTTCTTTCTTTTTTCAAGGTTTTTGTTTTCTCTTCATTGAAAACTTAAAGCAATGAATATTCTCAAGAAAGAATAAATATACTACTAACTAGTTTTCCCATTATGTCTGCCATTCTTTTTTTACTCAAAGGCAAATTTGAAATATTTATTTAAGTTAAATGAAATAAATATTGCAAACACAAATATTTAAAATCTCTCCACTTTGCAAATTTTATCTGATCATTCTTATCCACAGCTGCTTCTTCCTTTTGTTCGTTCTTGAACTAAATTACACACAGGTATTCATAAGGCTGAAAAGTCTTTAAGCAATTTTAATTGAGCACAGTGTTGTAAAATACTTCTCTTTGAGTTTACTTGTATAGGATTGAGATGTCCAGTTTTCTATCCTTCCCATCACATCTTATTGCTTTATACCTGACCTGCTTTCCTAATTTAAAATATCTGGTGTCCTGGTGTGGCGCTGTAGGTTAATGCACCAGACAGCAAAGCCTTTGAATTGTGAGGTCAGTGGTTCAAGTTCACCAGCTGCTCCTTGGAAACCCTATACAGGATCACTATGGGTTAGAACCGCCTTGACGGCATTTCCCAACACCACCAACAACAATATGCATGTGGAGTCCCAGTGTGATGCTGTAAAGTAATGTGTTTGACTGCAATGTTGGTTTAAACTACAAGGTTGGTGATTCAAGCTCACTAGCCACTCCTCAGAAACCATATAAAGGGTCACTATGAATCAGAACCAACTCAAAGGCATTTAACAACAACAGCAATGTGTATCTACAAGCATTTGAATTTTAATAATAGATTATTACAAACACAAGCAGAAACAAATGAAAAGAACAAGAACCTCTTGTTCTTTACAATTTCCTTTTAATGCAAGAAAATATCTTCAAGATATGTTAATTCACTCTTGGAATTTATCAAAGTAGAAAAAATATCTTATGGTTGCATATTTTTAAAAAATCTACTGCTTTGTATTGAAATATGTAAAGCATTAAAGTAGAACGCAGTTGATTGGCATTTATCCACCACTTCCACGTACACAAAATAATACACATAAAAAAAGAAGTGATATTTTTGACATATGATGTCTCAAATATTTTCCATGCTGGTTTTTCCCCTCCCCTTTTAGTCTATGCTTACAGATTCAGTTATGAATGAGATAAGAAAATAATTGCATAATCTGATACATATTAACTCACAAGGTACAGTTATAGGAGCACACAAAAATTTGAATACACCATCATGCATTATACCTTTTTCTGTATTACTGTTATTGTTATAATATGAATAGTGTCTTAAAGAAGCAGAACCAGTAGAACATATGCATATATAAAGGAAAATTCATATCAAGGAAATGGTTAAGACAGTTGTAAAATGGAAAAGTCCCAAGTCTGGGGTCAAGTAAAGCCAGATCAGCAGGCAGACAGGAAGGCAAGTTTGGGAAGGTAAAAAGGGCAGGTAGGTCCTGCAGGTTCGGCAGTAGGCAGGTAAGTTTTACAGGCAACAAAGCAGGTATGAAGCTGTAGGATCAGTGCTAGACTGCTAAACACAAGGTCAGCAGTTCAAACTCACAAGCAGCTCCTTCAAAGCACTGCTTTTTTAGGGTCACTATGGGTCAGAAATGACACAATGACAAAACAACAAGTAATTAAGGACTCCCAGGATTGGCAGGTAATAAAGTAGGTCACTGACTCTAGACCAAAGAACTGAAGGTAAGAGAATGATTCAAATGCAAGATCCAGACCCAGCAGAGAGCAAGCAAGCTTTGCCTGAGTCTGATATACTGGAAATAGGCCACACTTCCAAGGAAACATCCTTTCACTTGACTGGCTGCTTATAGCAGATCTCATCATAGAGTTAATTGTATTATATTAGATTTCATTATGGGGATAACTGCATCTCCTGACCCAGTAAAATTGGACTTTGGTTGCTGTAGTTTACCATTGACTTTATTTACAGGTCATGGTAGTACTAATAGACACCCTAAGGAATCTCTGGGACTCCACACATATTTTTCTTTACCTCAATTATGCAATGTAAATCCAATTTCTGGTTGGTAATTAGGATCAGTCACACCATTCAATACAGTAACTCCCTTCTTTGCCGGTTGATCATGAGACACAAAGAGTATAAAATGGCCAGGGGCTATTCTTAATTCCAGTTCAATGGAATCAGTGCTGTGTGTCCAGGTGGGAATATTCCTCCCTTTGGAAAAGAAATACCCAGACCCAAAGGACATAGGGTCACAAGGACTGAAAGCAAACATGTTGCACGTGGGCCACTAGGAATAACAGTGTGTAGTGTCACTCCCATTTCCACCCCTTGGTTCCTGGACCCTTGATTCCTGACTGTTGGGATAGATAGCACCATGTAGCCTCATAGTGAACATTGTCCCAATTCTGCAAGGTATTGCCACCTAGCTGGCAGCATAATTATGCCTTTAGAAAGCCACTCCACCATTTATTCAAACCATCTGCTTTAAGATGATGAGAAACATGGTAAGACTAGTGATTTCCATGAGCATGGACCCATTGCTGCACTTCATTTGCTGTAAAGTGGGTCCCTTGGTAAAAGACGAGACTTTGTGGGATCACATGACAGTGGATATGACATTCTATAACTCTGCAGAGAGTACACAAGCTTTGCATGAATGTCTAATATATTAGATGTAGGTCGCATCATCAAGGAAATGGCCTTTCAATTGATTGCCTGCTTATAGCAGATCTCATCATAGAGTTCAGTATATTAGACCTCATTATGGGAATAACTGCATCTCAATTGTCAAGCCACTAAAAACCTGATCCAGTGAACTTAACACAAAACCTTAATTATTACAAACAACTCTTTATTATATGCCATAGTTCGTGCTTTTCTCATCTTTATATTTTTCTATAAACTACTTTAAACATTGTATACCTATTTAAAATAGTGATAATCTAGTTACATTTCAAAATCATATGCCTTTGAAGAACTTTTACACAGTTTGCAATAGTTTTAGCAGATAGTTTCTATGCATAAAAAAATACACAGCATGAGGATTTCTTTGAATGAAAAACAATGTTTTGTGTAATATTGACATCTTAACAATATTAGTGCTTCCAATTTATGGACACAGAATGACCTTCCATTTATTTAGTCTGCTTTAATTTCTTTTAGTTTTATTTAATAAATTTCAGTGTAAGCCTTTAGCTTCCCTGGTTAAACTTATTCCTAGATATTTTACTATTTTAAGTCTTTTTGTAAATAAAATTTCTTTCTCAATTTACGTTTTAAAATTGCCATAGCTGATGAATAGAAACCCAACTGATATTTGTGTGTTGATCTTATACCCTACCATTTTGCTTAGTTCATTGATTTGCTTTAGCAACATTCATGTATAAACTTAATGTTTTCTTATCTGAGATCATGTCATTTATGAAAATAGGTCATTTTACTTCACTTCTATCCAATCTGGATCCCTTTTATTAGCTTTTCTTGCCTAATTGTTCTGGATTTCTAGTAAAATAGTACATAGCAGATGTGGGAGCTTTGTTAATATTGTGTTAAGTGCTGTTACTATTGTTAAGCGCCTTTAAGTTGGTTCTGACTCCTAGTGACCAAGTATAGAGTTTCCAAGTAGTGGCTGGTGGGTTTGAGCATTTGGCCTTGTGGTTAGCAGTCCAGTGCTTATCCTACAGTGTCACAGCAGGACATCCATATTTTGTTCCTAATCTCAACAGGAAAAGTCAGTCATTCTTTGTTAAATGCAATGTTGCTGTTGCTGTTAAGTGCTGTGGTGTTAGCTCTGACTCTTGGTGATTCTGTATACAGTCTATGAAGAGCAGCTGATGGGTTTGAACCATAAACCTTGTGGTTAGCAACTCAGTGCTTATCCTATAGCACCACACCAGAACTCCATTACTGTGAATTGTATGTGAATACTTCATCTTCATCTTTCTCTTGCAGAAAGGATGTGGTAGGTTTGAACTACTGACTTTGTGGTTAGCAATCCAATGCTTATTCCACAGTGTTAGCACAGTTTGTGGTGTTAGCTGTAGAATTTTCATAAAAGCTTTTTATCATGTTGTGGACTGTACCATCTATTATTCACTTATTTAATATTTTAATCATGAAAAGTTATTAATTTCTCAAGTGGTTTTTCTGTGTCAATTGTGAAGATCAAGTGATTCTTTTCTTTTGTTTTATTAAAATGGTGTATTATATTGATAGGGTTTCTAATTTTGAACCAGTCTTGGTCCAAAGATAGTTTATAACTTAAAACCATCAATAGATGAATGGATAAGCGTGGTGTGCCATATATATGAAATGAAATGCTAATTAGACTCAAAGAGAATGACACCCTAATACATGCTATAACATGGATGATCCTTGAAACCATTAAGCTAAGGCAAACAATTAAGTCATTGAAGGATAAATACTGTATGATCTCAAGTACATGAAATATCAGGAATAGGCAGGTGGTCAGAATCCATGGCTTTTTAATAGTTATCAGAGAAAAGTAGAAGTGGGAAAACGAGAGACAATTCTTCAGAAACATTGAGTGTATGTTCATGATGCGGGTCAAAAATTAGAAATGGATAGTAATGATTTTTGTGCAACAAAACTCAATTTTATAAATAAAATATTAAAATCAAAGTTTGCTATATATAAATTTGATTATAAAATAAGCATTAAAAATTTTAAAGAATGCCAGACTACATATTCTGTTTTAAAGCTTGTTTTTCACTAATTAGCTGTAGAAAATATCTTCTTTTTGTAGGATGAATACATTCACCACCACCAGTTACCATGGAGTTAACTCTGGTTCAGAATAGAAACATACTTCTGGGGGTTTAAAAAGGTTGAGTTTTCAGAATTAGATCACTAATCTCTTTTTCTTGTTCTTTCTCTCAAGTCATATTAGTCCAGCTTGAGAACCTTGTTCTGTTCTTCTCATAGACTTAAATTATGTAAGCAATAAATCTGTTCATATTCTCTTTGTGTGTGTTAACATTTTTCTTGACTTCAAACCTAAATTTTGGATGTGGGTCCAAATTCTTTACAGGTGCATTTAGCAATTTTGTAATTATATAAGTAATTTACTTGTATATAATATAAAAATTAAGGAAAAATGCAAATGTAGAAGTGCTTAGAGAAGCAATTCTTTGATTCATCATGGCTCAGATAAATTTACCCATGTTTCTTAACTAATGACTTCTTTTTTCTTATTTTATATATGGCAATTATTATTATATATAGTATAATTTTCTTAATATAAATATAAAAACTTACATGAAATACTGCTAGGTTTTGTTTTATTGATTTTCACTCTATTGAAATTTCATTTCTTCACATTAATCTATATATATTTGTCCTAGTCTATTATCCCAAAGCCTGTTCCATGTACTCTCAAATAAATCCCTTTAGCTAATTCCTAGACTATTACATTTCAAGCAATTTGATATAAATCCTGCTGAAATCCTACTTGCTAAATCCAATTTATTTTTATTTTTTTGTCTGTTCTCACAGAATTGAGAATTGAATTAAAAAAAAAAAACAAAAAACAAAAACTTTTCTTAATCGTCTTGACTTGCTTTATTTAAAATGATTTTATAGGTATGTGAAATTATAAATATATTTATGATCATAAGAAACCGATAAAATGATAGTTACTAAATGTATAATCTAAAAACAGAGCTTCATTATCTGTTATAATATTACACTTCATTAAGGCTTTATTTGTGTATATCATATTCTTTTGCTTCATCAAAAAGCAACTGAAGCTCATCAACTATCTTGAAATAACAAGCTACTTTATTTATTTGACTACACACTTCTTTCCTTTTTATAAGAATTTTCCTTTCAAGATTAAATTTAATCTTTTTATACTTTAAATGATTAACTTCTTAATTAACATGAACATCTTTATATTTAAATGTTTTGACAGGAATCTCTTATCTGTTTTGTCAAAGAGCATGGATTTAAAGTCTCCTTTATAAAAAGTCTTTATCACCAATAGTTTGGAAATAGGAATGCTAGAGATATAACACAAACAATGTACTTTTGAACTCATCATCTGCTGTGTTGTTGTTAATTGCCATGGAGTCAATTCTGACCCATAGTGATCCTGTATGGGGTTTCCGAGGAGCAGCTGGTGAGCTTGAATCACTAACCTTGTGATTTAAACTGATTTTGCAGTCCAGTGTATTAACCCACAGTGCCACAGCAAGACTCCAGAAACCCTATACAGGGTTGCTAAGACTCAGAACTTACTTGAAGGTACTTAATAACAACAACAAAATAACTTTAAACTCAATGAACTAGATATTTTAAATGATTATAAATTTTAATTAACTTGGGATTTTCATAATTTTTTCACAGGATTAAGTCACATAGTTACACTATCTTTCACTGATAATTGTTAACAATATTGTGGTGTCTAGATCTTTTAATATGAGAAAAGTGTCCTACTGAAGTGTTAGTAACCACTTATTTTCATTTTTGTCCTATTGAATTACAATGTTGAATTTTCTGTGGTTCTCAATAACAATGCAAATAAATGACTAAATACATCAGATTCAACAGAAGGTTTCCAACATAGGATGGTTAGCAAGTTAAAATCATCCAAGCTTCCAGTCCCATAGATTGGTGAGATAAAGTTCATAGTAGAAAACATAAAGAAAGGCACAGAAATAAATCATGGGAAGCTTTCTTTCATGTGACACTAATAGGACTTACTTTTACAAGTGTGTTTGTGTTCTTTGTCACCTTAAACCAGTCTCATGTTCAATAGATTATCAGATCATTAAAACTAACATATATAATACATTGTTTAGATAACATCTCAGAGACATTCAAATTAATTTTGAACATGATAATTATTTTTCTCAAAATTATGGTTCTCTATGATGATCATTCAAGATTTTAAAATACACTTTCCACATGCACACACACTCCTACTAGGGTATGATAGATACAAAAGTGAACTTTATATTTTAATGAACTTCTAATAAATATATCATTTGCATGTGAAATTTTTTAAAATACATATTTTGTCCCAATTTTAATCAGGGATGCTATAGATTTAATATTTCAGTTCATTTTATGGTGTTGTTGTTGTTGTTAGGTGATATGGAATTGGTACTGACCCATAGCGACCTTATTACAGCAGAACGAAACACTGCCCGATCCTGGGCTAACCTCACTACTGTTGCCATGCTTAAGTCCATCGATGCTGCCACTTGGCCAATCTATCTTGTTGGGGGTCTTCCTTTTTTTCACTGATCCTCCACCTTACCAAACATGATATCCTTCTCCAGTGACTTGTCTCTCCTGACAATATGTCCAAAGTATGAGAGATAAAGTTTGGCCATCTTGGCCTCCAAGGAGCATTCTGGCTGTACTTCTTATATAGTATAAATTCAAGGTGAGTCAATACCAAAAATACAGCTTGGAAAAACTAATTATATAATAGTGACTTTTCTGCTTTTGTTTTTTAGTTTTTTAATGATCTAACAATTGAAACTTTGCACACTGTTTATGCATGTACGTATCAACGACACGTAATAACAACAATATATATACACACGAGGTTCAAACAAAAATTATTGCTACAAAGTCATGTTGTTGTTGTTAAATGTCATCAAGTCAGTTCCAACTCATAGAAATTCTGTATAGGGTTTCCAGTGAGGGGTTGGTGGATTGGAACTGTCAACCTTTCAGTCAATCTGACCATACTTTGTCCTACAGCACCATACCAGGACTCAGCATTGTTGTGGTTGCTGGTGTTGTTAAGTGCTGTCCAGTCTGTTTCTGACTCGTAGCAACACTGTCTAGTGCTTTAGAGAAGCAGCTGGGAAAAATGATCAATTTTTCTTAGACATTAGCAAACACCTTGAGTCACTGAGTTGTTTGGCCTGGGGACTCAGAACCGTTGTCTCAGGGGACAACATGATCAGTGGACATAACATAATCCACAAAGACAATGTTCTACATTGTACTTTGCTGAGCATCAACTGTGATATTAAAAGCTTATGAACAGGCATCTAAGGGGTAACTATTGGTCTCTTAGAATACAGAAGAAAGAAGAGTGATGAATATTGAAGATGCTTGGAATAAGTTAGTCCAGTGAATTAATGGAAAATGACTCTGAAACCACAAGAGCACGACAGTATCTGGCTACCATTACCTACTACTCTGAAAGGGATCACATTAAAGGTCCCAGATAGAGTGGGAGAAAATACTGAACAAAATTCAAAATTATTAAAAAGACTGGAGGAATCTGAGACTATGGACCTCTGCCAGTCTTCATGTCTGGAAGGGAACTCAAACATGTGACTCAATTTTCAGCTAAACAGGGGATAGGCATATAGGGAGAACAACAACATTAATAAGGTATGCTTACCATGGAATGGGAGTCCTGGTGTGGTGCTCTGGGCTAATGTGTCAGACTGCAAAGTCATTTGAACTGCAAGGTCAGTGCCTCAAGCTCACCAGTTGCTCACTGGAAACCCTATACAGGGTCACTATGGGTCAGAATTGACTTGATGGCACGTAACAACAACAACCACGGAATGGCCAACCATTCAAAGTCAAAAGTGCAACTTTTACCTAAAGACAAAGTTCAGAAGGGATGGGAATGATGATAGAACGAAAATACGAACTACATAGATGAGGTGGGATAACTTATTACTTAAAGGGGATAGAAATCATTGAGATGAAACAAAGTGTAAGATATCTTAAATGTAAAACTGATTATCTGCTTTCAGTCAAGTCACAAATAAGCAGTTTCAAAAAAGGCTGAAAGAAGTGGAAACACTATAGGACAGTTCAACTCTGTCACTTAGTATTTTCACTAGTCTGAATTAATTCAATGGCAACATGCTAAACTAGACACGGAATCTGGGCCAGTTTATTTTCATGCAATGGTAGTTGCTATCTGACCCCCACCACCACCACAAGACCCATAGGTGCATTACAAATTTGTTTTCAGTGTCTATTATGGTATTTATTTCATTAGATAATTTATTTAGGAATCCCAACAAACCCAAAGATTAAATGTGCCCTAACACATTAATTTTAAACACATATTCTGTTCCCTTTTAAGTGTAGAAAAATACTAAATTGCCTACAAAATAAGTGTTTAAATAAATGTTTATCATATACTATCATCTAGTTGACAAAAATAACAATACCACCATTTACTAAGCATTTACCTTGTATTTTTTTTTTTTTTAGTGTGTTCTTTTCAATATATTCTTATACAATCCTTATACAAACCTGTGGTCTTTGTGCTAAGTAATGCCATTTGCTAGATGAGGATTAGCACTATATATTAAATGTCTTTCATCTATAATCCTATTTAAAGCTTCCTACATCTTTTAATACTATTGACTATGTTGTTGTTAAGTACCATCGAGTCTTTTGTGACACAAAGCAACTATGTATAGGGTTTCCAAGAAGTGAATGGTGGGTTAGAACCGCAGACCTTGAGATAGGCAGTCTACTACCGAAACAGGACTCCATATGAAGCATTTGCTGTTGTAAGGTGCCTTCGAGTAGGTCTGACTCATAGCGACCTTATGCGCAGCAGAACGAAACACTGCCTGATCCTGGGCCAACCTCACTATTGTTGCCACGCTTGAGTTCACCAATGCTGCCACTTGGCCAATCCATCTTGTTGGGGGTCTTCCTCTTTTTCTCTGACCCTCCACCTTACCAAACATGATATGCTTCTCCAGTGACTGCTCCCTCATGACACTATGTCCAAAGTATGAGAGACCAAGTTTGGCCACCTTGACCTCTAAGGAGCACTCTGGCTGCACGTCATCCAAAACGGATCTATTGGTTTTTTGGCAGCCCATGACACTTTCAATATTCTCTTCCAAAACCATAACTCAAAAGCATCAATTCTTCTACAGTCTTCCTTACTCACTGTATAGCTTTCGCATGCATATGAGGTTATTGAAAACACTATGGCTTGAGTCAGGTGCACCTTAGTCCTCAAGCTGACATCTTTGATCTTCAACACTTTCAAAAGGTTTTGTGCAGCAGACTTGCCTAATGCAATACATCATTTTATTTCTTGACTGCTGCTTCCATGAGTGTTGATAGTTAACACAAGAAGAATGAAGTCCTTGAAACCTTCACTCTTTTCTCTGTTGATAAGAATGTTGTTTATTGGTCCAGTGTGAGGATTTTTGTTTTCTTTACATTGAGATGTTATCCATACCGAAGGCTGTGCTCTTTTATCTTCATCAGTAAATGTTTTAAGTCCTCTTCACTTTCAGCAAGCAAGGTTGTATCATCTGCATATCACAGGTTGTTAATGAGTCTTCCTCCAATCCTGATGCCACATTTTTCTTCATATAACCCAGCTTCCTGGATTATTTGCTCAGGATACAAGTCGAATAAGTATGGTGAAAGGATACAACCTTGTCGCACACCTCTCTTAAATTTAAACCATTTAGTGTTCCCATGTTCTGTTCGAACAACTGTCTCTTGATCCAGGTACAGGTTCCTCATGAGCACAATTAAGTGTTCTGGAATACTCATACTTTGCAATGTTGTCCATAGCTTGTCATGATCCACATAATCAAAAGTCTTTGCATAGTCAATAAAACACAGGTAAATATCTTTCTGATAGTCTCTGCTTTCAGCAATATCCATTGGACATCAGCAATAATATCCTTCATTCCATGGCCTCTTCTTAATCCAGGTTGAACCTCTGGAAGTTCTCTGTCAATGTATGATTATAGCCGTTGTTGTATTACCTTTAGCAAAACTTTGCTTGCAAGATGTTATGAAGTATAGCATTTGGCAAACACCTTGATTCAATGAGTTGCTGGTCCTGATAACTTAGGACCTTTGTTTCAGGGGACACCATGGTCAATTGGCATAACACAGTCCACAGAGACAATGTTCTACATTCTACAAGGAGCTCTAGTACCATTGTTGGTTACAAGCTGGGCTGCAAACTAAAGGCCACCAGTTTGAATCTTCTAGCTTCTTTGTGTGAGAATCTAAGACTTTCTGCTCCTGTAAAAAATTATAGTCTAAAAAAACTGGTCGCTATGAGTCGAAACAGACTCCATAGCACATAACCATGACCTCATTCCAAACACCAGTATCAGGATTCATGGTTGGTGAGTTTCTCTTCTGCTTTCTCCAACTCTTTTATCTCTTACTCTGCTACTTCTGTCTCCTCTGATGCCAGGGCAGAGAATGAGTGACTTGAAAGTTGAAACTATTTTAACAATTAGGCAAAGCTGTATTAGATGTTTATAGTTTTGTTCATAATCTACTACTGTCTTTTTTTTTCTTTTCTCAGGTAGCATAGTGGTTACGAATAGGGCTGCGAACCTTAAGGTCAGCGGTTCGAAACTACCAGCCGCTCCGCGGGAGAAAGATGAGGCTTTCTACTCCCGTAAGGATTTTACACCCTCGGAAACCCTGAACAGGGTCGCTATGGGTCGGAACCTACTCAACGGCACTTAACAACAACAATGACACCTTAAGGAACTCTGGTAGTGTAGTGGTTATGAATCGGGCTGCTAACCTCAAGGTCAGCAGTTTGAAACTATTAGCTGTTCTGTGGGAGAAAGATGAGGCTTTCTGCTTCCATAAAGATTTGTAGCCTCGGAAACCCTGTGCAGGGTCACTATGAGTCAGAACCGACTCCACAGTACTTAACAACAACAAATGACCCCTTCTTTCTTAACAAATTTTCTGAAATTTGCATGTTGACAGTCATTTATATATGTTCTCTTCATATAAATAATTATATCTTCATATTAATAATTACAAAGCCATGGAATTTAAGGAAGTTTAAAAATTTTTTAGAGTACCATCATTTTGACAATTTATAGATATCACTTGATACAGAGTCCTGAATAACCTAGAATTTTTTGAAATTCATATTTTTCCTGTATTCCTTCTATATCCCATTAAAGAAACAAAACTTCCCTATGTTTTTTTTTTTAAGTTTTTATTGTGAATTATGTGGCTTTACATGTGAGAACATCAGTTTTACTTTCATCCTGTCGTATTTCATTTCACTGCAATGATTACAATACCCTCCATGCATCATCAAGCAAGCAAAGGGTACACCCTACAGGCCTGCCCCCCAGCTGTCAGCACATAGCCCCTCTCCCTCCCTGAGTCCAGTGTCCCCAGCAGCTCCATCTGTCCACATCATTGTGTCTGCCTCCATTTCTGGTATCACTGCTTCTCTGGGTAGGGCCCCACACTCAGCTCTTCTTACTTGATGGTCTCAGGGACCTCTGTTCCTGGACTGCAAAAATCAATCACTCCCCTCCTTCTGTTACAAAACATCTACCTTTACATTTTAGACCCTCACAGTCAGTCCTGATAGCAATTATTCACTATTGTACCACAAGAGTCTTATCCTCATCTCTTTTCATTAGCCCCATCCCAACAGATTGGAACACATTCAGTGGAGATTCTATTTTCCCCCACCTAGTCTGGAACTAGGCTCCCTCTTGACAGCTTGTAAGCCAGTCACTTCTTGCCTTTGTAAAACATCCCCATTTTCTACAGCCAATGTTCAAGTTGCCCATCCCTGTCAACCTGTATACTGAGGTGATGGGAGTGTTCCTCTCTGTAAAGATGTGTTCCCTTTTTTGAGCTACTACATCCATAAGAATAGGTAAAGGGGGCTCTGGCTTGTGGCCAAATCCTGAGTCCCTACACTATGTATCATGTATTACCTTTTGCTATGACTTTTTGTTTTTTTCCAGCTCGTTTCTATAGCAAACAGCTGTAATAGATAGAGATTGCATCTTATTATGATACAGGAGGCTTATGTATTTGATGTCTAGGAGTCCTGGTGTGGTGCAGCCGGTTAATGCACTGGATTGCATGGTCAATTGGAACCACAACGTCAGTGGTTCAAGCTCACCAGCCACTCCTTGGAAACCCTATACAGGGTCACTGCGGGTAGGAATGGACTAGACAATACTTAACAACAACAACAACAACAACAATATCTATGAAACTGCAACAAGCTAACTTATTAGTTTGCAAGTAGGAAAAATTGCAGTCCTTTCACAATTTTTAACAAGTTTCAGCCTCACTGATACATCCCTGGAATGGATCACAATTAGGCAGGATCTGTTCAGGAAAATTCAAGCCCTGTTCTTTTCCCAAACAAAGGATCCCTGATGGCACAGTGGTTAAATGTTTGCGGAATAACCAAATGGTTGATGGTTTGAACCCACTGAGTACTCCATGGGAGAAAGATGTATCACTCTACTCCCATAAAGATTGCTGTTGTTGTTGTTGGTTTGTTGGTTAGTGCTGTCAAGTTGATTCCATCTCATAGTGACCTCCTTTCCAAGGAATGGCTGGTGAGTTTGAAATGCCAACTTTGTGGTTCAAACCAAACTTGCAGTTGAATGCTTATTCTATAACGCCACATGAGGACTTTATAATTTGTCTCTGGTCTTCTCTTATATCTGCTTTTCGGTGTATCAGTCACTTGTAATTGTATGTCTATTCTTTACAAGTCTTGTTAAAATGTATTCTTCACTTATCAACTGCTATTCTGTTGCAGACCGTGTAAGACTAGTCAGAGGTTCGAGGCCCTCTAGGGCCGAGTGTAACAAATGAGGCCACTGGCAGTTAATGGCAAATTGCTTTCATATTAATATTCAGGTATATATATTAAATTAATACACTGGAGCCTTTGA
>NW_006408581.1:9946543-9955593 GCF_000296735.1 Chrysochloris asiatica | reverse complement strand
TCCTCGTGAACTGAACCCCAATGTCGAGGCGGGTCCCCGACACTATTCTAAGCTCTGAAGCTATACTCACATACAGAAGTGACTGAGAACACACTGTGAACTCTCCACAATTATACTCAAGTTCCTCACTAGGAGAAAAGATGGCAAGATAAACAATTTTGGGGAGTTGCTAGGAGAAATCTTTATATGACCTCTCATAATTGGGACACAGAAGCATGTAATATCAAGAGCTTCAAGTCAGTGATTCTTAATTTCTCTGTTTTTCTTTTAAATTTTCATTCTGTTCGGAACCAATGCTTTAATAAAAATTACAATTAAAATTAATTGAAAAATTGAAACAAAAAAGACATGTGAAATATGTTTGACACTTTCATCATTAGATTCAACAGACGTATATTTACTTTGTCAAATTTGTTCTAGAGTTTATGTTTTATATTAATTTCTATACTAACTCATTGTGAACAATAATAATCTTTAATATGAAATGTGTTTGTTGACTATAATTTCAGTAGTGCTATGCCAAAATGTTTGTGGTTATTAATACTAAAGACAGGGTCCAATATTACTACTTATTACATATGAATGGACTTACAAATTTTGTGGAAAAATTCTATTACCTTTAATTATATTTTTCCATTGATTTTTGAAGCCCCTCATACAATATTATAAATGACAAGATAATTAATTCCTTATTTACATCTAAACCTTAATTAATATTTTATCATACTTCTATCCAAGTTATTTGGACAATTTTTTTTAGTGTTGTTGCTTCATGTGATTCATTATTCAAATTAATTCACTTATATGCATTTTAATTTCTATATGAATTACTGCTAACTATTTCTCTGACTGCAGTATGCAGGTAATACAACCTTGCTTTCTGGAAGCAAAGAGGACTTAAAATACTCACTGATCAAGATCAAAGATCAATGTTAAGAAAACAAAAATCTTCACAAGTCAACAAATAAATGATAAATGGTCAAAGGCTTAATTTTGTTTGGAAGTACCATTAACATTGATGGAAGCAGCATTCAGAAGTCAAATGCCATATTGCATTAGGAAAATCTGCTGTACAAGACTTTTTTGAAGTGTTCAAGAGCAAAGATGTCAGTTTGAGGACTAAGGTACACCTTACTCAAGCTATGGTATTTTAAGTAACCTCATATGTATGTGAAAGTTGGACAATTCTGAAGACCATTGCATAGTTGATTCATTGGTTTGGGTGTTGGAGATGAATATTAAAATTACCATGTACTATCAGAAAGAGCTCTTGTAGCTTAGTAGTTACGAACTGGGCTGCTAACCTCAAGGTCAGCAGTTAGAAACTACTAGCTGTTTCACAGGAGAAAGATGAGGCTTTCTGCTCCTGTAAAGATTTACAGCCTTGGGTTGCTATGAGTTGGAACTGACTCCATGGCACACCACCACCGCCAGAATAACAAACAAATCTGTGTTGGAAGAAGTACAGTCTGAAGTTCCTTAGATGCCTGTGTTTTGTTCTATTGAATCTCTATGAGTCAGAACTGTCTCTACAAACCTAACAACAATAACAACTGCTCTTTTTTGTTATTTTTGTTATATTTTCAAGTAAGTGCTAGAACTAGAACAGATTGTGTGACAAAACCAAATCCCATCATGTAGTTGTTTTGGCTTAAATTTAATAACAGCACAGCCTGCAATCTATTCACTTGTTTAGTCTGCAAACGTTTATTTAAAGAACATTTTACAATAATTCTTATAATGAACGTCATGAGACTTGGGGTTGTTGTTAGGTGCCATCGATTTGATACCTACTCATAGCGACCTTATACACAGCAGAACGAAACACTGCCCGATCCTGGGCCAACCTCACTACTGTTGCCATGCTTGTGTTCCTTGATGCTGTCACTTGGCCAGTCCATCTTGTTGGGGTCTTCCTCTTTTTCTCTGGTGCTCCACCTTACCAAAAATGATATCCTTTTCCAATGACTGGTCCCTCCTGACAATATGTTCAAAGTATGAGAGACAAAGTTTGGCCATCTTGGCCTCTAAGCAGCATGTTGGCTGCATTTCTTCCAAAATGGATCTATTGGTTCTTTTCGCATCCCATGGCACTTTCAATTTTCTGTTCCAACATCATAACTCAAATGCATCAATTCTTCTACAGTCTTCCTTAGTCGCTGTCCAGCTTTCACATGCATATGAGGTTATTGAAATACCATGGCTTGGGTCAGGCGCACCTTAGTCCTCAAGATGACATCTTTGCTCTTCAACACTTTAAAAGGGTGTGTGCAGCAGATTTGCCTAATGCAATACGTCGTTTGATTTCTTGACTGCTGCTTCCATGAGTGTTGATAGTTGATCCAAGAAGAATGAAGTCCTTGACAACTTCAATCTTTTCTCCACTGATAAGAATGTTGTTTATAGGTCCCGTAGTAAGGATTTTTGTTTTCTTTACATTGAGATGAAATCCATCCCAAAGGCTGTGCTCTTTGATCTTCATCAGTAAATGGTTTAAGTCCTCTTCACTTTCAGCAAGCAAGGTTGTATCATCTGCTATCACAGGTTGTTAATGAGTCTTCCTTCAATCCTAATGCCACATTTTTCTTCATAGTGCATTGAAGGAATTGGCAAAGAACAAGGAATTGATGGAATAAAATGGAAATCTTTCAAGAAAGTGAGGCAGCACAGGAGGCACTCACTCATCTCTGCCAAAATATTTGGAAGACAGCTATCTGGTTGACTGATTGGAAGAGATCCATATTTGTGCCCATTTCAAATAGAGATGGCCCAATGCAATGCAGAAATCATCGAACAATGTCTATGATATCCCCTGCGAGTAAAATTTTACTAAAGGTAGTACAGAAACGGCTGCAAGCATACATTGACAGAGAAATTCCAGAGGTTCAAGCAAGATTCAGAAGAGGCCGTGGAATGAAGGATATCATTGCTGATGTCCGATGGGTCTTGGCTGAAAGCAGAGAATATCAGAAAGATGTTTATGTGTGCTTTATTGACTACACAAAGGCTTTTGATTATGTGGATTGTGACAAGCTATGGACAACCATGTGAAGTATGAGTATTCCGGAACACTGAATTGTGCTCATGAGGGATCTGTACCTGGACCAAGAAGCAGTTGTTTCAACAGAGCATGGGGACACTGTATGTTTTAAAATTAAGAAAGGTGTGTGACAAGGTTATATTCTTTCACCATACTTATTCAACCTGTATGCTAAGCAAATAATCCGGAATGCTGGGTTATATGAGTTTTTGGGGTAGAGGGTTTGAATTTGGGAATTAAGATAGTAATTGTAAGCTAGTAGTATGCCAAACCCATTTTTTTTTAAACACTGCTTTGGCCTGTTGAGTTGTTAAAAGTTTATTCTTTTCTTTTTTGCTAGTGTTATAACTTATTCATAAGTACATACCATAGCCATTATACCAAGGATATTCTTTGAAATGATGTGGCATTTCAAAATAAATGTAGGTTCCTTTGTGGTGCTGTAGGATAAATACTTGATTTACTAATCATGAGTTTGGCAGTTCAAACCTACTGGCTGTTCCTCAGAAACCCTATACAGGGTTGCTATGAGTTGGAATCATCTTAACAGCATTTAATGACTACATATCTAAGTTACTGATTTCTCTATCATGTGCTTTTCATTATCATTACTGTTGTTAAGTTCCAACTTTGTGGTTCAAACTGACCTTGCAGTCTTATGCATTAATTCGCAGTGCCACACCAATGGAAACGATGCAATATGTGCAGCTCTATACAAAAATATGAATTCCTGATGTGGTGTTGCAGGATACTGTGCTGGACTGCAAGGTCAGTTTGAACTGTAGGTCAGTGGTTCAAACCCACCAATCACTCCTCAGAGACCCTATACAGGCTTGTTATGGGTCAAAACCACTCGAAGGCACGTAACAACAACAATACTAAATCTTTTTTAAAAAGAAAAACTTATACAATGAAATTAAAGTATAAATACAATGTTTGTAAGTAATGTCCCTTACCTAATGATGTAATTAGAATTAAAAATGAGAAATATGTGTCTGTTCTGAATAATTTATAATAAAATTTCCTTTCCCAAAAGCTATCAGGCATTTTCAGGATGTTTAGTGTTAATATAACTGGTTGCTAATAATGATTGCCATTATTTACATCTTTGTAAAAGATTCAGACAAAATAATATCAGAATATTTTAAATGTAATTCATCTTTTTCTAATAATCTTAATGAGCATTCCAAATAATGTTTTTCTTCTTAACTGTACTCTTCACAGACTACAAGGATCTTTTAGTTATTATAGTTCTCTTCATTCTTGAATTCTGTAGCAAAAGAGCACTGCATTTCATTTCTTTTTAACATTGCAAATAATGAGGATAGCTCATTGACACTAAGGATGTTATTCTAGATGTGATTAAATCCTCACAGCTCTTACTGTTCCTTTATACTTTCAGCAACTATCTCTGCCCACTTAATCCCCCTATGTTATTTAATTTCAAAATGTGATTGTCATTCTGAGATGTCTTTTAGTTTCTCACTCCTAGAAGACTACTGCCATTTCAGTCATAAAACCAATATTCAAAAATCATTATTCTTTTATAGCTCATGTTGCACATGATTTAAAGCAATAGCTAGTAGTGACAATTAAATGTTCCTGCTTCTAGCAAGATATATTCTAAAAGATAAGTTGTCTTTCATGATGAAACGTGTAGTTTTTCACTCATTTTTATGGCCTTTCCAAGTAACATTTCTTAAATTTTTGCAGTTCAGACATTCTAATATCTTTCTACTCAGCTAATATGGAATACCAAGTACATCTTAATACAAGGAAAATAAGATTATACATTTCATAAACTCTGTAACTTTTCCCCAAGACTCTTTTTTCTTTATGCTCACCAACTACAGTTTCTGTTTCAAACAAGAACGGTAACTGTTAAATAATGCAGAGGTCAGGAAACAACATTGAGAGGCTTCCTACTGCACCCCCTAAAAAGTTTTTCTTTCCCCAAATTTTAGGTCTTTATTAACATCTACTATGATTTCTATTACATCAGATTAGATCCATGTATTGATGTCAGAAGATAAAAATCATAGTTTATCAAATAAAGAACAAAAAAACATCTCTCTCAAATTTTTTGTGTTAAGCAATTCTCTAAGTAAATAAGTCCTCCAAAAGCCATGCCCATTTAGCCTTTTGTTTTGCCATCCAGTCAGTGTAACCCTACTTCCCAAATTTGCATAGGAGCTCCAGTTTTCCACAGCAGGAGGAAGAAGAAGGAAAGAAGGGGTAGAGTGCATACCTTTCTGTCTTAAATAGGGTTCTCTGAAACAGTGCAATGTTTCTTCTACTTATATTCTAAAATAACAACCTTTTGATTTGCATCAAAACTTAGTTCCATGGTTATTTTTAACAGCAAGAAAGTCTGGGAGGGTTTTGTAGGTTTTATTAGTGGCACTGTAGGACAGCATTGGATTACTCACCACAAGGTTGGTGGTTCAAACATACCAGTTGCTCCTTTGGAAGCCTATACAGGATTGTTATGAGTCAGAACTAATTTGAAGGCAGTTAACTACAGTAATGCATCTGCCTAACATTCAGTGCTGGGGAACAATAAGAAGTCTTTTCTACAATCTTCCCATATGGCCCTCCAACTATCCATATGCCCTTATCTTCCCACAGATAGAGAATTTTCACCCCTTACCTAGTGAAGACAGTTACTTTATTAAACTTTTCCCTGAAAAATGTACAGATATTTGAGATCATTAAGTGCATGCAGGTAATTTATAAATGAATATATATGTGAATGCTCCACAATTGACTTTGAACTAATAAGGGGTTGGAACAATATAAATGCAATTTTCGAAAATAACACAAAACAAAAAAGACTAATGGAATCCTGATGTGGTGCTGCAGGATAATGTACTGGACTGCAAAGTCAGTTTGAAATACAAGACCAGTTAATAACACTGTTATTCAAATTTACACAAAACCCACTAAAGCCAGTAATGAAAAAATTGAAGTATTTTACCAAAATCTAGAGTTTCAAATTGATAAAACATGCATTCAAGATGTACTGATAATTACGATGACTGGAATATGATGGTTGGAAACAAAGAGCAAAGATCAGTGCTTGAAAATGTGGCCTTGGTGATAGACATGATCCTGGAGATGACATGCTAAAATGTTGCAAGACCAATGATTTATTCATTGCAAAAACTTCTTTAAACAACACAAAAGATGACTATATACATGGATCTCATCAAAGGGAATACACAGAAATCAAATTGACTACATCTCTTTGAAAGGGACGGTAGAAAAGCTCCATGTCATTAGCCAATCAAAAAAAAAACAAAAAAACCCAAGAGCTAATTTAATTAGAACAGACCAAAAATAACTCATATGCAAGTCCACGCTGAAGTTGAAGAGATTTAAAACAAGTCCACAAGAGCCAAAATATGACCTTGAACATACCCCACTTGAATTTAGAGACCATCTCAAGAACAGATTTGATACATCAGACACTAATGACCATAGACCAGAAGAGCTATGGGATGGAATAAAAATCATCACGCAGAAAGAAAGCAAAAGATCATAAAGAAAACAAGAAAAGAGGCAAAGACAAAAAATGGATGTCAGTAGAGACTCCTAAACTTGCTTTCTGGCATAGAGATCCCAAAGCAAGAGGGAGAAATCAGGAGGTAAAAGAGTTGAAACTGAAAATTTCAAAGGGCAGCTTGAAAATAGAAGAACATGCTCAGCATTTCTCAAACTGAAAGAACTGAAGAAAAAATCCAACCCTCGATTTGTAATACTACAGGATTCTAAGGGCAAGAGGATTCCTGGTATAGTGTTGTGCATGTTAATGCGCTGGACTACAAAATCTGTTTGAACCAAGAGGTTAGCAGTTCAAACTCACCAGTCGCTCCTTGGAAACCCTATACAGGGTCACTATGGGTTGGAACCAACTCAATGGTACTTAACAACAACAAACAACAAGGTCAGAATGCTCCTTAGAAGACAAGATGGCAAGACTTCATCTCTCTTACTTTAAATATATTGTTAGTAGAGGCCAGTGTGTAAAGGAGGCTATCAAGTTTCAGAAAATGGTTGTCCAGAGAAAAATAGGAAGAACCCCCACGGAGACTGATTGGAACAGTGGCAGCAGCAATGTACTCTAATATAACAATTTTGAAGATGGGTTTATTTCCTTGTGTTGTGCTCATAGGGCTGCAATGAGCAAGAATAACAACAACTGTAACTAATTATACTGTAGACTTGTGAACTTGTAGTTTCTCAGAGTTGAAAATGTTATGTTTTTATAATGTCTTGGACAATGCTATCCCTTTGAAACGGTAGTTTCTGTTTTATTATTTCGAATAAGTTCCATATGTAAGATAACACAGCATAAGATCCCGCATTTTTATGTTTTAGAGCATGGATGCTGCTGTTTTGTTTGTTTTTTACTAGGTGATTTATGTGTATCAAGCACCCCTCTCTCTTTCAATTTAATAACATCTATTTTGATATCATTTGAAATACTTTGTTGGATTTGAAAGTACAGCCTTGGCTCATTTTCTATCAGCAAGCAGGACTGGCTTTTGTATGGCAGGGCATCAGTGTTAATTGCTTGAAAGACTGCCATTTTAAAGTCACCTGTAATAGCTGCTTCAGTTCGGGTCTTTATATTTTTTTGTTTTAAGACTAAGATTAATAAATAAGACTCAAGAGAATCTTCATCAAAGAGAGCTGCAGTCAGTGATTGCACTGGGAAATATGTATCAATTTGTCATCTCTGCATGAAAATACGAATGTCTATTCTGAATTGATCTTCCCTTTACATTTTATATTAGTCTTTCTATGTAAATATTATTGTAATGGCAATTTAGATGATATATTTCCATTATTTTGTTTTCTAAATTTCAGTGTCCATTGAGGCCAAATAAATTAATGATATTGATACATTTTTTCACATATATCAACCATAATACAATACTTTTCTAATACAATGCTTTCCTATCTAAAATATTTCAAGGCCTTCTTTCAGTCACTTTAAGAAACCAAACTCTTGGTGGCATTTGAGAATCCATATGATCTGACTATGCAATGTACGATCCTCACTATTGTCTTGTTAGTTCATTAAGCATGTCAAGCCCAATTTTATCTCAAGAATATTTTCTTCTTTTATTTTTTTGCTTAACACACTCTTTCCTTCTCTTTATTCTAGTTCTAATGTTCTTTCTACCAATGTTTTTGTCAGTTCCTCTCTTTCCAAGCCAATCAATGCCAAAATATACATGACTTACTTAAAAGAAATACTGAGATAGGATCTTATTTTAATTTCATTTATCCCATAACTGATTATGTCTCCTAATTGAATGTGTAAGTTCAGTATATGAAGAAAGCTAGTGTTTTCCTCATGCTTTGAAAAGTAACTCTTTTTTTCCACAGTAATCTCTATAATTAATTTGTTTTCATTCCTAACTTTACAGTTCTTCTATTTTAGTTCAATCTAAACTTAAGATATGTATATGTAATCACGTTAGACTAAAAAGCTATCAGATTAGCTGATGTTTATTACAGCATCTAATTGCATCCTAAACCCTTGGTAACTGTTAATTATCAGTAATTGCAGAACATTCACCCAGCATTGGCCTCGACTTCTTAGGAACTGTTATTTAGTGAGGCTGTACTTTTATGGTTGACACTACTGAAAAAGATACAAGGAAGTCTTGCAGTAAATTTTTTATATGCTTATGGAACACATGTGATTTACTTCTAATATCATTGGTGTCAGTACTTTGGAATAAAATTTAACCACTTCAAGGACACATTTTATCTTGCCTCTCAAGTTATGAGCATCCATTTTAGGTAGTTGTGTCATTATTTTAAACATTATTTATAGAAATTGGAGTTCTTATAACTCTCATTACAATGACTGTCAATCTAGTTACATTTATCCTGTGATTCACAGATAAACTATAGGAAATAAGCAAACAGGATATCAGAGTAAAAAAACAATTAAAGCAAAAACAATCATAACTCTTCTGGTCTTAGGGTTTGT
>NW_006408581.1:9942214-9944723 GCF_000296735.1 Chrysochloris asiatica | reverse complement strand
CATGTGTCATAGTTTGTTAATCATTTCAAATGTTGAGGGCCATTTAGTTTGTTTTAATCTTTTTGTTATAGTGAATAGAGTTGCAAGGAAAATAGATGTGCATGTATCTATTTGTGTCAATCCTGTATAGTATGTCAAATACCTATTAGTGGAATTGCTGGATCCTATGATATTTCTATTTCCAACATTTTAAAGAAAACCTATACAATTTTCTGAAGGAGTTCTGGTAGTATAGTGAGTTGTGTGTTGCTTATGTGCAAATTCAACATTTCAAATCCACCAGCTACTCTGAGGGAGCAAGATGAAACTTTCTGCTCCCATAAAGCTATACACCCTTATAAACAGGATCACTATGAACAGGAACCAACTTGATGGCACACAACAACTACCACCATCAGTTTATGGAGTCCTGCTGTGGCACTGTAGGATAAGCACTGGACTGTTTGAATTGCAAGGTCAGTGGTATGCAATGTGGTTCCTATTTTATGTTTCTGCAAATAGATATTCAATTTTTCCAGGACCATTTGTTGAAGAGACTATCTCTTCCTCATGCAATGGGTATCAGTCCTTAACTATAGATCAGTTATCCATAGGTAGATGGACTTCTGGTTTCTTATGCAGTTACTTATTTGCTCTATGGAAGAATTTGTAACATGCTAGGGATGTGTATATGACAAGATAATGGAAATTAAATTAGATAATATTTGCAAAATTTCCATAAAGAAATGTTGTATTAATAGAGATATTTATAAAAAGAAAAGTTCACAGTGTTGTGTATAACAAATAATGTTAGACAAGTAGCAAAACTAAAATTATCCATTAATGAAGTAATAAAAAGAGTGAGAAATATGGAGTAGTTTTACATTTTGGATTGGAGAATTGGCTAAATCTTAATGTATTTTACAACGAAATGGGTAAAGCCTCAGAAGCAACTTAGACAATGTTGAAAGAGCAGCTGAGTATACTATTTGACAGAAAAAAAAAATAAGTTAGGTTAGATAAAAAGGCTTAATAAAAATTTAATATTTAAAAATCATATATTTTAAAATGTAATAAATAATGTCATGATATTTTACTCTTTGCAAAATTAAGATTCTTCTTTAAAGTTTTCCTAGTATTGTTGTTGTTAAATGCTCAAGTTGACCACCCCAAAAATGATCAATTAGTATAATAATAAAAGTGTTATTCTCAGAAAACCTTAAATACATTTCTTGATACGTTATCCCACAATAGAAGGAAGTATGATTAAATCACAAAAGGAAACTTATCCTCATGGTGTAAACACATTGTCAGTAAAAGAAACAAAAGGAACTCAGATGGTCTGGAAAGCCAGGGACCTCAGGAATCACCAAGAGGAATGAACCCCAAAATGCAAGGAGATTCCACTTGAGATCATGAATTTCATAAACCAATCTGAGAGCACCAACAGAAACTTAAAGGAATTTCATTAGTCTACACTGTTCAAGGTGATGCAAGAACATCAAAAGTTTGCAAAATAACTTTTTGTTGTTGTTCTTGTTCTGTGTTCAAGAGTTGGTTCTGACCCATAGTGACCAGACATAGAGTTTCTGAGGAGGGGCTAGTGGGTTGAATAGCTTACCTTATAGTTAGCTAATTCTACAGTGAAGCACCAAGACTCTATTAAAAGTCCTTTTATTGAGAAAAAATTATCTTGATATATAGCCTAAAATTGTGCAGAACTGGAAAATTAGAACTCTGTTGCTGTTGTTAAGTGCTGTCTAGTCAGTTCCTAACCATAGGGCCCTG
This sequence comes from Chrysochloris asiatica, assembly GCF_000296735.1. Classification (NCBI taxonomy): domain Eukaryota; kingdom Metazoa; phylum Chordata; class Mammalia; order Afrosoricida; family Chrysochloridae; genus Chrysochloris; species Chrysochloris asiatica. Next base: position 9,942,956 of record NW_006408581.1, on the reverse strand, counting down.
TAAAAGATTTTCAAGTAGTAGCTGGTGAGTTTGAACCACTGGCTTTGCATTTCAAACCAACTTTGCAGTCCAGTGCATTTATCCATAGCACCACACAATGGCTCTATAGATGGCCAGATTTTGTCTCATACTTTGAACATAATTTTTAGGAGGACCCAGTCACTGGAAAAGGATATAATGTTTTGTAAGGTGGAGGGTAAGAGAAAAGGGAGGAAGACCCTAGTGAGATGGGTTGGCACAGTGGCAACATCAATAGTCTTAAACATAGCAAAAATACTTATTTTACTCCCAAGGAGCAGCTGGTGGCTTTGAACTGTTGACCTTGTGGTTAGCAGTCCAGTAATGATCAGTTTGTTGAAACACTGCAATTGGTATTCTATACATTCATGGAGTCTTGCTTTTCTATAATATATTTGTTCAGTGTAGCTTGTATTTTTTCCTTCCGTGTCATCAGTTTTTGATCATACGCCACATCCTGAAATGTTTAAATGTCATATGATTCTTTTTCATATAGCGACTCTTTGTACTATTTCCATATTCTTTTGAAGCTTACATATTATTCACTATCTTACCCATAGAAACCTTCCATATTGCCAGTTAAGGTTTGCATTTTTTCTTCTTCTCAATGAGCTTCAGAAACACTGAGTTGGTTCTTTCCTATTGGTTTTCTAACCCCAGGTATTTGTATATTTCATTATAGTGCTTTTCTGCCTTGTGAAATTTTCTGTTCAATTCTTTTAGT
>NW_006408581.1:9936619-9941332 GCF_000296735.1 Chrysochloris asiatica | reverse complement strand
TCCAGTGCTCATCCTACAGCACCATAATAGGAGTCTAATCTTACTTGTTGTTGTTATGTGCAGTGGAGTCAGTTCCGACTCATAGTGATCCTGTACAGGGTTTCCAAGGCTGTATATCTTTAAGGAAGCAGAAAGCCCCATCTTTCTCCCACGAAACAGCTGGTAGTTTTGAACTGCTGGCCTTGCAGTTCGCAGCCTGATTCGTAACCACTACGCTACCAGAACTCCTTAATCTTACTTATAGGTATATAGATGTTATCTAATCACAGACAACATTGTACTTTAAAATAGATCTTGGAATTTTTGGTTTGTTTGTTTATGATGATGAATGAGACACCATTCCTCTTGAATTTCTCAATCTCAGCATAGTAAACCATATGATTGTCCAATTTAAAATGGTCAATACCTGTTCATTTTAGCTCATGGATGCCTAGGATATCAAGCTTTATTTGTTCCATTTCATTTTTAACAACTTCCAATTTTTCTAGATTCATAGTTTGGACATTCCATGGTGTAATCGTTTATGAATGCTTGCAGCAGTTTCTTCTCATTTTGGTTGTGCCATGTTAGCAAATGAAGGTCCTGAAACTTAGCTCCATCCATGTCATTAAGGTCAACTTTACTTTGAGGGAGCAGTTGTACTTTGACTGCCTTCAAACCTTCAGGCACATGTCTACCCTTCCTCACTGGATCAGCATTGGACTTTGAACTACAAGACCAGCTGTTCAAACCCACCAGCTGCTTCTTGGAAACCTTATGTAAGATTGCTATGAGTTTGTACTGACTTATTGGTACTGAATAACAACAACACAACAATTTTCTATATGCATAATGGTTTGACTAACAAATTTGCACTCAATTTAAAGTCTTTTATCTGAACTCCTCAGCTATTCAATACTGTCAGGCTAGTTCACACTTGGTCCTAAACAATTCGTTAAAATGTTAACTGCTTTCTTATTCCCATGGATAATATTAGTCACTGGTCTCATATTCTTTCATACTCTGACATTTCTGAGATAGTTGTTTTAGTAGATTTTAGTAGGTTTTAGTAGATTTATCCCACTTTGAAAGTGACATCACTTGGTATGATGGTGATCTCAGCAACCTCAAATCTCTAATGGATACAAGAAATGTTATTTTATAACTTTCCTGACGTTTTATCATTCTTTCGGTTGTAGGAACAATCGTTGCATTGATCTCCAAATTAATCAAAATCAGAATGCCTACAGTAACTTTAAAATTTGTTAGATAGTACAGCAAATCATTTTTGGTTTTAAATGTTTCTTAGACATTCATGCATAGTTCTTTTTATAAAACACTGAAGAATAAGCTAATAAGATTCTAATGAAAGGCTTGATAATATCATTACAATTCTAAAACATTTTTAGATTGATTTAAAGAATGTGTTTTTCACATATTGAATATTCCCATATAGTAATATAAAATGTCTCTAGTTAGATTTCCTTTATCTACTTCAATAAAAGTAAAATATTTCCATTATTTCTTTTTGCTGTTTTCTTTTTAACTAACTATTTTTAGTATTTTAGAAATTTGTCACTTTTGATTTGGAAACCTTTCATAAAAGTTTAAAATGTACTGCAAAGAACTTTTTAATTTTTGAATCGTCTAACTGGAATGTCTAATGATTCCCCATCATCTAGAAATTCTTTAGTATGAATTTCTTACAAAGTTACCCTTTCTGTCACAATAATATAGCTAGCAAACTCTGGAAATTGACATAAAATACATGTTTTGTTTTTGTTAGTTGCTAAGAGTTGGCTCAGGCTTGTGTTGACTTTATCAACCATGGAATTTTCAGGTCACATGCAGGTTTGTCAGTGTCTCAGCAATGTATGTTATACTAAAGGAACTTAGTTCAGAATCATGAGTATCATTTTGCCTTGTGATTTTAGAATTCTTCTAAAATCTAAATGAAACACTTTTTCCATTTTCTTTGCATTCATGACTTTGATACTATTGAAGGTTAGAGGAAAGCTATTCCTGTAAACTGTTTAAAATTTTTATAAACTTTTCTCATGCTTAGATTCAAGTTTTGCATTATTACCTGGATGATTCTAGAAGAATGCTGTATTCTTATTGTAACCTTTAAATTAGGTTTGATTTATTTCTTTTTGAAAAATGTTCTTTGATCACATGGCAAAATTTTTTCCACAGATCCTACAGATTATAACTCTATATTTTATCCTTTGAAATTGATACATGTTCAGCACAGTTTAGATTTTTGAAACTAAATAAATATTTCCTTACAAATTAACATTTTGATTTGTTTATATTGCACATTTTTTCAAAGATGATAATCCATGACTATTATATTGAGTCCTGGTGTGACACTGTATACTAATGCCCTGGACTGCAAAGTCAGTTTGAACTGCAAAGTCAGCAGTTCAAGCTCACCAGCTGATCCTCGGAAGCCCTATAAAGGGTCACTATGGATCAGAATGGACTGGACAGCACTTAACAATGTTCTATTAATTATTTTGCTATTTGTTCTGACTTTTGGCAGTGGAAACCCCTTCATGTTGGCTTCTGGGTGATTTTGACAACTATACTTTTATACAGATTCAACATATGGTATTTCTAAGTAACATATGCCTCTATCTCATTTATTAAAAATAATAGTAATTATAACAAAGACACTTTTTAGGCTATGACATATCTCCTTTTTATATTTATATGGTTGTGTAACTTGCCATTTTACTGGGAAATATAGATTCCAGGTTGTTTACCATAAGCAGTGCTGTACAGAATGAGTATACACTACTAAAAGAATTCCATAAATAAGTTCTCTCTTGTTAGCAAAGACATTAATTGCCTTTCCCAGGATATGTCATTAGCATATTTAGAAAAAAATACTTGAATGTTTCAGTTTCCTTTGATTTTCTTTCTTTTCTGGGAGCATCCCCTAGGCAAAGGAAGTGAATGAACTGCATGTGCAGATCTGCCACTAACCACATCTTTTCTGATTTGGTACCTGAAATCTTCTTGGATTCTGTTAGTAATTAAACACTTTAAAATTTTACAAGAATTTCCATATTTACAGTTGTGAAAATAAATTAAAAACACCCAAATGAATGTAAACAGAAGCTATTTACACAGAATCTGTTTAGTAATAGAGTCAGACATTTGCATTTGCATTTGCCAAGCCTCAAAGGTGGAGAGAAAATGAGAGAGTTCCCTAGTTAAATTAAAAATAATAATATGTTTTTAAAACAATTTCAAGTGTGCTTGGTTGAAGGTTGGCATGGGAAAACTAGAACCAGGTAAACTAAAAGTTGGGTATCATGGTTTGGGAAACATGTTTAGGCGTCTCTGATTAATCTAGAGTTGAAATTTGGGACAAAATGTAATGAAGCTGGCAGTTACTGATAAAGTTCTGACCATTTATTGACTGATTGCTACAGAAGTTGTGCTTTGAGTTACTGAGATATTTGTTACAGAGTTTGTGGTGGTGATTGGCTTTCCAATAGGTTTCTGCTGTGAGTGTTACACATGGTGTCACAATTGCTATTTACACGCACAGTCTTTCAGCCATCTGTTCCAAAAATTCACATCTTTGCAAGAGGTTGACCAATTCATGAATTATTAGAGTTCTAGGCCTTTCTCATTCAGGGATTATTCAGTTGTTTCCATAGTGAATTGTATTATAAGAACATCATGACATTTTTGCTTTTGTATCACCACGACAATCATCTCATGAAAGAAACTGGAAACCAATATGATACTGAAGAGAACCCAATGGACTAGTATCATTACAATGATTATAACAAGAAAAAATTAATAGTCCCTAGAACTGACTCAAGGGCAACAAATAACAACAACAGCAAAAGATAAACAAAGAATACTAAAATCTTTATAACTGGACCAATACAGTAGAATACATGTGGAATAATACAATAAGGAAATTGAAGATATCAGTGATTTCATTATTCATGGAAGTAGAAGTGAAGAAACTGAAGATCTAGTGGATTGGACAAATTTGCTGCAAAAGACATATTTAAGTTTTAAACCAAACAAGACAAACTCACAAACAACAACAACAACAACAACAACACCAAAAATATGTCAGTTTGATGACCAATGTATTCCTGACTAAGCGATGATATTGTTGACCATACCTTATGCATGCAAACACTGAACAATGAGAAGGAAAAAAAATTGACACATTTGAATACTGGTGTTGGCAAAGAATATTGAATATACCATGGACTGCCAGAGGAATAACCAAAATTGTTTTGGAGACAGTAAACCAGAATATTACTTATAAGTAAGAATGGCAAGATTTGCCTTGTCTACATTGGCTGTATCATCAAGAGAGACCAAACACTGGAGAAATATATACTACTTGGTAGACTAGAAGGTCAGTGGGACAAAAAGGAGTTCTTCAATTAGATGAATTGACAGAGTGGCTCCAAAAATGTGTTCAAATATAACAATGATTGTGAAGATGGTTTAAGACCAGGAAACATTTCATTCTGTTATATATAAGTTATCTATAAGTAGAAGTGTCAAGGTCCTATGTCAGGGTCCTGCCTCGACAAGGAAGTGTGGGTGTCACGAAGAAGGGAGATCTGGCAGTGAAAGGGATAGAGAAAGAGAGAGACAAAATATATACAAAAAAGACAGACACACAGATATGATGCAAGCTGGCAGGTAGGCAGATCTGCAAACATATTGCCTAGCATTGCACACAGT
>NW_006408581.1:9926902-9935139 GCF_000296735.1 Chrysochloris asiatica | reverse complement strand
GCATGATAGAATTCTGCAAAACCAATGACTTGTTCATTTCAAATACCTTTAGACAGTATAAGAGACAGCTATACACATCAGATGGAATACATAGAAATCAAACTGACTACATCTGCAGAAAGATACAATGGAAAACCTTGTTGTTAGGTACCTTTAAATTGGTTCCTATTAGTCTATTAACCACAGATGGGACCCTATTAACCACTGAAGGAAACATTGTTTCAGGTCCTATGCCATTTTCAGAATTGTTTTGTATGAGCCCATTGTTGCTGCCACCTTCTGTCCATCTCAATGGGAGTCTTGCTCTTTTTCTCTGATCTTATACTTTACCTAGCATGATTTCCTTCTCCAGGGACTGATCCCTCCTAACAAGATAGCTAAAGTTCCAGAGACAAAGTCATCTTGCTTCTAAGGAACATTATTCTCTCTGTACTTCTTCCAAGACAGATTTGTTTGCTTTTCTGTCAGTTCACAGTGCTTTCAATATTTCTTTCAATATTCATCATCAACATCATAATTCAAACTCATTGACTCTTGCATATTTTTGCTTATTCCTTATCCAATTACCACATGCTACCTTAGTTATCTATTGCTATTATAACAGAAATAGCACAAGTGAGTGGCTTTAACAAAAATAAATTTATTCTCTCACAGTTTAGGGGACTAGTATTCTGTATTCAAAGCACCAGCTCTAGGGAAAGGTTCTTGTATCCTTTCAGCATCAGTAGGCCTAGCTTTTCATGGAAATATCCTTTTGTCCTTGTACTAATCTTGACCAGGACCTAGAAGCTTCTAAGTGCAATGCCCACTGGTCCAAAGCACACAGTCCACTCCCTGTTTTTATTTCTTGGTCTTAGTAGGCCTTCTCTCTTCTTTTATCTCTTGTAAGATAAAAGCTATTGCATGTCACACCCCTGTATGATGGACATGATGGAATAAAAGGTGGTGTTCAAACCCACTAGGTTCTCTTTCAAAATCCTATACATTGTCACTATGAATCAGAACCAACTTAAAGGCACTTTGCAGCAAGAATAATCCAGATTTTATTCTTTTATTTGTTTATCACATCAGATCGCATCATGGCAATCATCATGTAACAGACAAACCACTGAGAATCATGGTCCAACCAAGCTGACACATATTTTTGGAAGGACACAATTCAATCCATGTTAATACATATGAGTCTATTGAAAATACCATGGCATGGGTCAGGCACCTTTAGTCATCTAACTGTCTTTGCTCTTTAACACTCTAAGAGGTCTTGTGCCACAGATTTCCCTAATGCAATAAATCATTTGATTTCTTCACTGCTGCTTCTGTGAATACTGATTGCAGATCGAAGTAAGATTAAGTGGACTTCTTCCTCAATATCATTTGCCCACGATGATATGGCATGTCTTGAAATGTTTGAATATTGACCAGTTCTTTTTGTTTTACTAAAGCTGTGTATTCCTTTATCTTCTTTTGATGCTTTATACATCATTCAATATTTTGCCCATGTTTTCCATACTGTTGAGTCAGTTCTGACTCACAGAGGACCTGTATAGTGTTTATGAGAAGTGGCTGATGAGTTTGAACCACCAACTTCGTGTTTCAAATTGACCTTGTGTTTGGGTGCTTATCCAGACCAGAATGGGACTCCCATAGAATCCTTCAAGATTGCAAGTTCAGGTTTGATTTTTTTGTTGTTGTTGTTGTTGTTCAGTTCTTTCAACCTGAGAAATTCTGACTTATGATATTCTAACTCCAGGTCTTTGCTTATTTCTTTATAATATTTATTATGTGATCTCAAGTCTCCTCTTGAAATTTTCTGTTTAACTCTTTTTTTCCGTCATTTCTTCTAGTTGCTTTAGCTTCTTAACACTCAATAGAAAGTTTCAAAGTCTCTTCTGAAATTCACTCTGGTTTTTCTTTCTTTCCTAACTATTTCTTTTAAATAGTGTTTGGCTTCTTCATATAAGATGTTCTTGATGTCATCCCACAACTCTCTGGTCTTTGGTAATTAGCATGTTGTTGTTGTTGCTGTTATGTGCCATCGAGTCAGTACCAACTCATAGCGACCTTATAGACAGCAGAACAAAACACTGCCTGATCCTGGGTCAGCCTCCCTACTATTGCCACACTTAAGTCCATCCATATTACCACCTGGCCAATTCATCTTGTTGGGGGTCTTCCTCTTTTTCGCTGACCTCCCATCTTGCCAAACATGATAACCTTCTCCAGTGACTGGTCCTTCCTGACAATATGTCCGAAGTATGAGAGATGAAGTTTGGCCATCTTGGCCTCCAAGGAGCACTCTGGTTGCACTTCTTCCAAAACGGATCTATTGGGTTTTTTTTTTGTTTTTTTTTTTGGCAGCCCATGGCACTTTTAATATTTTTCTCCAACCCCATAACCCAAAGGCATTAATTCATCTGTGGTCTTCCTTATTCACTGTCCAGATTTCACAAGCATATAACATTATTGAAAATACCGTGGCTTGGGTCAGGCTCACCTTAGTCCTAAAGCTGACATCTTTGCTCTTTAACACTTTAAAAAGGTCTTGAACAGGAGATTTGCCTAATGAAATAATATAATTAGCATATAGTTCATTAAATTACTTTTTGAAATGGTCTTTAAATTCAGGTGAAATATACTCAAGTTCATATTTCATTATCATTGATATATTTTAATTTTCTTGAACTTCTGTATGTACTCTGAACTACATATGAGCGATTGAAGATCTGTTTCACAGTTGGTCCTTGGGCTTTTTTGGCTGATGATACTGAGCTTCTCCACTATCTCTTCCCACAGATATAGTCAATTTGATTCTGCTTTTTCCACCTTGTGAAGTAGTGTATATAGCTGTCATTCATGTTGTTCAAAAAAGGTATTTGCAATGCATAAGTCATTGGTTTTACAAAATTTTGTCATGTAATAACTAGCATAATATCTGTCACAAAGATTTTATTTTCCACCTGCTGATCCTTCATCTTTGTTTCCAATTTATGCATTCCAATCCAATCTCTAGTAATTATCAGTGCTACTTGATTGCATGTTTGACCAGTTTCAGACTGAAGAAGTTGGTAGAATTCTTCAGTATCATTCAATTGGATTTAGTTGTTGATGTGTGGATTTGAATAATACTAGTATTAGTTCATCTTGCTTGTTTTTGGTGTTGTTAAGTGCCATAGAGTTGGTTCCCACTCTTCGAAAGGCTCTATACTATTTTAAAGGATCAGCTGGTAAGTTAAAACCCCCAATGTTGGTGATTTTAGCAGTCCACTGCTTATCCTACAATACCACACAATACTTCCTCAAAGGTGTAGATATTATTCTATCACAAACAGCATTGTACTTCAAGATAGATATTGAAATGCTCTTTTTGACAATGAATGTTATACCATTCCTCTTCAATTGATCATTCCTGAAATAGTAACCCATGTGATTGTCCTATTAAGTGACCTATTCCAATCTGTTTCAGCTCATTAATGTCTAGGACTCTCGTCTTTATGTGTTTCATTTCAATTTTGATAACCTCCAATTTTTTTAGATTCGTACTTAGTACATTCTATGTTCCAGTTATTAATAATGTTTTTGAAGTCTTCTTCTCATTTTGAGTTGTGTACCATCAACAAATGAAGTTCCCAAAAGTTTTGCACCATTCATGTCATTAAGGTCAACTATACTTTGAGGAGACAGCTGTTTCTCAGGCATATTCTGAATGTCTTTCAACTTGAGAAGCTCATCTTCAGACAATGTTCTGATGCTGTTCATAACGTTTTCAGTGGTTTGCCATTCTTAAATGGTTTACCTCTCCTTTTTCCTGTCTTAGTTTGGAAGCACTGCTTAAAACTGTATACCATGGGTGACTTTGCTGGTATTGAAAATATATGTGGCATACCTTTAAGCATTACATGTAACACAAACGTTACCATAGAATTACAAACTGCCATATGGATGGTTTAACTTTTTTTTTTTTTTTTTGCATAATACAGTTTCTTAGTTACAGACAAAACAAGATATTTTTGATGTTTCATAATATTTTGGGAATCTTTTTCCATGTATCAATTTTAGGAATTTTATTCAGTGTTACATTACTAATATTAATAAATCCAATGGTGTCAAATTGATTCCAAAGTGCCTTGGTGGTGCAGTGGGTTGAGAGTTGGACTTCTAACCACCAGATACTCCAAAGGAGAAAAATGAAGTTGCTTAAGCATATGAAAATTTACATTCTCAGAAACTCTATGGAGCAGTTCTATTCAGTCCTGATTCTTTATGAGATAAATATTAATATTTCAATTATTTATCAGTTTACAAATGATATGCTTTTTTACATTTGTAAATATTCACACAAAACATCTGTTTCACAAATATTTAAATGTGTATTAAACTATTGAAATAAAATTAAGATATATTTTTAACTTTATCCACATGCTAAATTTCCTTAGCACAGTGGTGTAATGAAGTATCTAATGTCTCTTCTAACAATTGTCTGTAAGTACCACCAAACAATGATAGTGGGAGAAGATACTGATAGGATGACATGACTCAGCTGTAAATGTTAGCAGAGTTCATTGTAAGTGAAATAACTTGAAACTCTATCTCATGCTCTGGTTCTTGGTTCTGCTGCTGCTACTCTGCCATAACAAGGTGAGGAGCAAGCTGTGGAATACACTATTGATTGCTCATATGCAAATTCAGGCTGAAATTGAAGAAAATTAAAACAATCTATAAGAACCAACATATGATCTTGAACATATCACAGCTGAATTTAGAGACTGTCACAAGAACAGATTTGATGAAGTAGACACTTATGATTGAAGTCCATAAGAACTGTGAGGTGACATTAAGAACATGATCAGTAAGAAAGCTAACATCATACAAGTCATTAAAAAGACAGGGAAGATAGAAAAGACAAAAATGTATGTCAGAGAAACCTCTGATATTTGTTCTCCAGCATAGAGATGCTAAAGAAAATGGAAGAAATGAGAAAGCCAAAGAGCTGAACAGAACATCTCAAAGGGTAACTCAAGAAGACAAAGAAAATACCAGAATGAAATGACCAAAGACCTGAAGTTAGAAAACCAAAAGGAAAGCACATAATCAGCATCTCTCAAGCTGAAGTAAATGAAGAAAAAATTCAAGTCTTGAGTTGAAATGTTGAAGGATTCAATTGGACAAAATATTAATTGATGCAAAAACCATCAAGAGAAGATGGAAGATACACACAGAGTCACTGAACCAAAAAGACACAAAGTTCAATCATTTCAGGCGGTAGCATATGAGGAAGAACTGCTGGTACTGAAGGAAGAAATTCAAGCTACACTGAAGTCATTGGTGAAAAACAAGGGTCCAGGAGTTGATGGAATACAAACCAAAATATTTTAGCAAATTGAAGTATCATTGAAGGTATTCACTCATGTATACCAAGAAATTTGTAAACGAGCTTCCTGGCCAAATTGGAAGAGATTCATATTTGTGCCCAATCCAAAGAGAGATGAGCCAGTGGAATGCAGAAATCATTGAACAGTATTACTAATATTGCATGCAAGTAAAATTTTGCTTAACATAATTTAAAAACAGGTATAATAGTGCATCAACAGGGAACTGCCAGAAATTAAGGTCAAATTCAGAAGAGGATGTGGAACTAGGGATATAATTGCTAAGGTTAGATGGATCTTGGCTGAAATCAAAGATTACCAGAAAGAAGTTTAATTGTGCTTTATTGACTATACAAATGCATTTGACTGTGTGGATCATGACAAGATAAGGGTAACATTTCAAAGCGTGAGTATTCCAGAACACTTCATTGTCCTCATGAAGAATCTGTACCTAGACAAAGAGGAAGTTTTATAACAGAACAAGGGGATAGTCAATGGTTTACATTCAGAAAAGATGTGTGTCAGGGTTGGATTCTTTCATCATATTTATTCCATCTGTATGTTGAGCAAATAATTTAAGAATATGGATTATATGAAGAAGAACATGGCATCAGATTGGGAGGAAGACTCATCAACAACCTGTTATGTGCAGATTAAACAACCTTACTTGCTGGAAGCAAAGAGGACTGAAAATATTTATTAACGATAAACAAAAATCACAGTTTTCAGTATGGATTCCACTTTAATGTGAAAGAAACAAAAATTCTCACAACTGGACCAACAAATGACACCATGGTAAATGGAAAAAAAGTTAGAAGTTGTCATTGACTGCATTTTTCTTGGATCCACAATTAACATTCATGGAAGCAGCAGCCAAGAAATTAAACAACATATAACATAAGGTTGGCAACTCTGCTGCACAAGACATCTTTAAAGTATTCGATTTGAGGACTAAGGTGTGTCTGACCCAAGTAATGGTATTTTCAATAGCCTCATATGCATGTGAAAGTTGGACAATGAATACAGAAGATTGTAGAAGAATTGATATATTTGAGTTATGACGTTTGTGATGAATATTGAAAGTATTTTGCACTGCCAGGAAATCAAACAAATCTCTGTTGGAAGAAGTACAGCAAGAATGCCTTAGAAGCCAGTGTGGTGAGACTTCATTTCTCATACATTGGACATGTTATTAGGAGGGATAAGTCAATAGGGAAGGATATCATGCTTTGTACTGGGAAGAGTTATCAAAAAAGAGGAAGCCTCCATCAAGATGGATTGGCGCAATGACAGCAGCAATATGCTCAAGTGTAACAACAGTTGTGAGGATGACTAGTTAGTGTTCCATTCTAGTGTGCATAGGGTTGCTATGAGTCCACGGACTCCCCAGAACTTAACAACAACAGGTTTGGACTCATAGCAGCACCGTGTAGGGTTTCTCTGGCTGTACATCTTTGCAGGAGCAGAAAGCCTCATCTTTCTCCCATGGAGCTGTTAGTGGGCTCTGAACCACCAATCTTGTGGTTCTTAGACCATTGATTATCGTACAAATCCACTACACTCCCCATATGTATACAATTTATTTTTCTTCTAACTATACTTTGTTGGCACTGTGGGGTTTTTTTGTTTTGTTTTTAAATCTATGTGTTACATGTTTGTTGAATAGTCTGAAAGTTGTCATATATTCCTGAGATAGAAACACACCTTTATTCCTCCTTGAAATTGCTACTTTTGGCTTTCATGCATGTGGTTTTTAACTTCCATGCGTACTCCTTAATGATACTTTAAACAACTATCACAGCTACTTGAACATTTACAGGTATAGAAAAATATACTATAGTATAACTTAATCATATCTCCTAAATATTTACATCTACTTAGAAACTTAGAATTGTTATTAAGTGCCTTCAAGTTGGTTCTGTCTTATTAGAACCCCTTACAAGACTCCTGAGGACATGCACCTTTGTGGGAGTAGAAGGCCTCATCTTTTCTCCCCAGAGTAGGTAGTGGGTTCAAACTGCCAACCTTGTGGTTTCACAGACCAGTCATTCACTTACAGAGCTTCCACACTCCATGGTAACTTAGGAAAGAAACTGTAAACCAAGGATGTAGTTGCAGGCAAGGTAAAATGCATAATCCTTCCCCTTTAATTATCACGTTTCAGAATAAATGTTTGGTATGATATTTACAGCTGAAGATGAAAACTAATGTACTTTTATTTTTGTTTCAAAAATTTCATATTTATTTTGACTACATCTATTCCCATACAGGTCTGTTGTGCTGTGGTGGCTTAAGTTGCTGTGATTCTGGGGGCTATACCACCGGTATTTTAAATAACCAGCAGGGTCACCCATGGTGACAGGTTTCATTGAGCTTCCAGACAAAGACAGACTAGGAAGAAAGAGTGACAAACTACTTCTGAATTGCTAGTCACTGAAAACCTTATGAATAGCAGAGAAACACTATCAGATACAGGGACAGAAAATGAGCCCCTCAGGTTGGACGGCACTCAAAATGCGACTGGGGAAGAGATGCCTCCTCAAAGTAGAGTTGACCATGATGAAGCAAATGTAGTAAAGTCCGTGGGAGAAACGCCCACAGAACCTTCATTTGCTGATTGGGCACAACTCAAAATGTAGAGAAACAGCTGTAAACATCCATTGACAATCTGAACATGGAATGTACGAAGTATGAATCTGGGAAAACTGGAAGATGTCAAAAAAGAAATGGAATGTATCAACACAATATCTTAGGCGTTAGTGAACTGCAATGGACTGGTATTGGCCATTTTGAATCTGACAACCACATGGTTTCCTATGCTGGAAATGACAAATTGAAAAGGAATGGTGTTGCATTCATCGTAAAAAAGAA
>NW_006408581.1:9881258-9925062 GCF_000296735.1 Chrysochloris asiatica | reverse complement strand
CTCAATATAAAGAAAACAAAAATCCTCACCACTGGACCAATAAACAACATTCTTATCAATGGAGAAAAGATTGAAGTTGTCAAGGACTTCAATCTTCTTGAATCAACTATCAATACTCATGGATTCAGCAGTCAAGAAATCAAACGCTGTATTGCCTTAGGCAAATCTGCTGCACAAGATCTTTTTTAAAGCGTTGAAGAGCAAAGATGTCACCTTGAGGACTAAGGTGCGCCTGACCCAAGCCATGGTATTTTCAATAACCTCATATGCATGCAAAAGCTGGAAGTGAATAAGGAAAACCTATAGAAGAATTGCTGCTTTTGAGTTATGGTGTTGGAGGAGATTATTGAAAGTGCTGCAGGCTTACAAAAGAACCAATAGACCTATTTTGGAAGAAGTTCAGCCAGAGTGCTCCTTGTAGGCCAAGATGTCCAAACTTCGTCTCTCATACTTTGGACATATTGTCAGGAGGGACAAGTCTCTGGAGAAGGATATCATGTTTGGTAGGGTGGAGGGTCACAGGAAAAGAGGAAGACCCCCAACAAGATGGATTGGCCAAGTGGCAGCATCGATAGACTCAAGCGTGGCAACAATAGTGAGGTTGGCCCAGGATCGGGCAGTGTTTTGTTCTGCTGGGCATAATGTCACTACGGGTTGGTACCAACTCGATGTCACCTACCAACAACAACAACTCCTGAGGCGGCTCCCTGAGATACAGCGCTGGACCACAAGATCAGTTTGAAACAGATCAGCAGTGCAAACTCTCCAGCTGTTCCTTGGAAACCTTATGCAGGGTCACTATGAGTAGGAACCGACTTGACGGCAGTTAACAACAGCAAAAACAAAATATGTGTTTATGTTTACATGTGTCTGTGTCCAAAGTGATACAAATAGTTGATAAATTGCTATGCAAAAACCTGGAGTTAAGAATCCACCCATAAGTTCGTAGAAGAAAGGTCTAGTGTTCTACTTTTTAAAAAGCACTCACTAAAAACCCTATGGAAAACAGTTGTATTCTGACACACACAAGGCCTTACTGTTTGGGAGTTTACAGCAACTGTGTGCATACTTTGTGTCTGACAAGTTGATTTTGATTCAGTGTATATAGCAATTATGAAAAATGAAAATTTCTATAAGTCATCATTATTTGAAACAAAATAGAAACTCTGGTGACACAGTGGTCAGTGCTTAGCTGGCAACCAAAAGGTAGTTTGAGTCCACCAACAGTTCTATGATAGAATGATGTGACAATCTGCTTCTGTAAAGATTAGAGTTCTACACTGTCCTATACGGTGCTATGAATCATGATTGACTCAAAGGCACAAAGAACATAACATTATTTGAAACAGAACATTATTGGCTCATTCATTTTCTTTACATTCCTTTGTATATGCCTTCTATGCACGTATACAAATTAAATAAATACTATGATGGCAAAAATGACAAATAATAGTGTTTACAAATATTTATTGCTATGTCATGATTTATTCTTTTCTAAATTGTCAAAATTAAGCATAAAATACAAGTCCATGGTGAGCATATTTTAAACCCTTCTCCATTAAATATTAGCAATTTGAATGAAGAAATAATCTAATGAATTTGAATCTTACTATAAAACAAGTTTACTAAAGTTTTTGGCATATCATAAATGTGCAGAATATGATTGCAAATATTAATTATTACAATTTTGATACTAACATTATTATATATTGGAAACTGATTTTCTATTTTGGTTAATAAGAGGGTTTTGTTTTTGCATTTGATCCAAAAGGACAAGTTGCATCTTTATGGACATCAAGACTTTGTGACCCTAATGCATCAGAATCTAGTTGTGCTCCTGAAACGAACTTTTTTTTTTTTCCAGCAGGGACAAAAATTTTAATGGAGTGGAACTGTACCATATATGGGGGATCTTTCAAAGTCTAGATGAAATACCTCTTATAAAGAAAATAACCTTAATTGTTATCACTGGTTATTTTCAAACTTGATGACATGTGTTGTTATTCTAGGTTAAGTATCTGAAAACTTTTTTATATGAAAGTCTGAAAATTAGTGTTTGGAAAAAAATGATGAAATGAACTCACACATACAACTGTTCATGGGTGTCCTAGTAACAATGCTGATGTAGATCATGTTGTTGCTAAGGGCTATAGAGTCAGTTCTGACTCATAGAGACTCTGGATTGGGATTCTAAGGAGCAGCTGGTGGTTTTGATGCTGCAGACCTTGTAGTTTCAAGCTGACCTTGCAGTCCAGTGCTTATCCTATAATGCCACAGTAGGACTCCAATCTACACCATAGAATGGATAATATCAGTCATTCAATTTATTTTCCTCCATAGTTTTTTAGAGTCCCGGTGTAGCTCTGTAGGATAAACACTATACTGCTAATTACAGGTTAGTGTTTCAAACCAGCTACTCCTTGGAAACACTACTCACAGTTTCTATGAGTCAGAACTGACTCCATAGCACTTAACAAAAAGATAGTCTTTTAGGATGCTTAAAATTGAATAAATGAGCTAGACCACAGTATGGGTAATAACAGCCATTCCATTTTCAGCCTTCTAAAAAGGAGCTCTGGCAGCGTAGTGGTTACGAATCGGGCTGCGAACCACAAGGTCAGCAATTCGAAACTACCAGCTGCTCCGCGGGAGAAAGATGAGGCTTTCTGCTCACGTAAAGATTTACAGCCTTGGAAACCCTGTACAGGGTCGCTATGGGTCAGGACCAACTCAACGGCACATAACAACAACAACAAAAGCTATGGAGGAAAATAAATTTAATGATGTTCTTTATTGTCACCCTAGATCATATATACCTATTTGAAAATATGGTCATAAATTTACAAATTTGAGAAGTGTTTTAAGATACTTCTCTTTACAACCTAATTTTTGAAACCTTTATTTTTTTAAATTGCTTTGCAAATAGTTCTTTAGATGATCATATATAAGATTAAGCATGCCATAATAAGACCACAGAGTCCAGCGTGGCATTATAGGATAAGCACTGGATCACAAGGTCAGTTTGAACAACAAGGTGGACAGTTCAAATTCACCAGACACTCCTTGGAAACGCTATACAGCGTTGCTGTGAGTCGGAACCTACTCGATAGCACTTAACAGCAATAATAATAACACATTAACCACATCATTTACAAAATTCATATTGCAGATATGTGCCAATGTGTGTTACTTTATTGTTTACAGGAAAAATCTATCTATCGATCGATCTATCTAATGAGATTCTTCACATAAGTCTCATTTAGTATGTATTCTTCCTTGGTTTTAAATAGTTACACTTCATAGCAATGAAAAAAAAATCTCTTAATTGCTAGATTTTTATTCTTTAGATTCATATGTTTATGTTAATTTGAAATGCTCAAAATATACATGAAGTACCTTGACTATCATTACAAATGAATCATGTCTATAATTACGTTAACAGAATGGTGGCTGTTTGAGGACAGTTATTTTATATATTTGCATATTTTGTATATTAAATTTCATATTTTATAAAAATTTTTAGGTACCATAACATACCCTGTGACTTAAACAGTTGATCCAAAATAGTTTTTCATAGTTTTATCTAAAGCACAGATCTTAGTCACAAATTTAACAGAGAAGACAGTCTAATAGGTGAACTCTATGTCCCTTAGCAATTATTATATCAGCCTTCAAAGTACAGAGGCATGGCTTATGTGAAGGCCAGTGTGATTTCTATTGTTAGAGCAGCAATTTGTCTCAGTGCAGAATGACTAGCAACTCTTAGACAGCCTGTGAGCTATGACTGCAATAATGGGGAAGCGTTTGCATGGTCCATTTACAAGATGAGGTTGCATAAAGTCCATCTGATTACATATAAGTGGTTATTAGAACAGATCCTCAACAAGAGTCGTAGGAAAGCTACAAATATTCAAGCTATCTATTTTCAAGTAATTTTATAAGAATTGTAGCTTCATGCATATTGGGCACTTCATTGTCATTGACTTTGTGACAAAAATAAATGGCACATTCACAAACCAGTTACGGACATCTTGAATCAAGTGTCAGTGCTTCCTGCAATATTAGCAAAGAATTATTAAAAGAGGAAAATAGCTATTGATAACAATCATTTTATTTTTTCAATCTGCGAAATAGGAATGCTAATCCATTATAGATATCAGAAGCTATTATGAAGTCCTAAAGATGGACGCATTGTGTTATAAGAAATGAATGCTCTAATTTATCAACATAAAGCCTTAAAGTACTGTAAGTCCTTGGACTGCTGCAAAGGAAAATTACAAATACACACATATAAAACCAGTCAGTGTATTCATGTAAAGAAACAAATTTAAAAGAAAGTTGTTTTTGTCATGCTAAGACACAAAGATCTACATTTTAAAATACATGTTTTCTCATTCATTCATTCTGTTTCAAGATTTCTCACCTCCACAGTGATCCAAAGGCAAAGGGAGCTCACAAGGAATGACTCATAACACACTGAGAATGTCTGTGGTTTAGAAAAGTCAGCTTGTATGAGGCACTATTGACAATTACCTGGGAATGAAAGGTAAGACTCAACTGGAAACTTACAGAATTCAATTGTAAAAAAAAAAAAAAATATATTTTGAGGGTGGTAATTATTTTAATTGTCCTTTGACCTTAATTTTAACCAAAAGTTTCCAATAAATGTATGAAGTTGGATAGCAATGGTATAAAAATTCATAAAAAATATATCAAGGCATGGTCACTTCAATACAAGTAATGGTGCCAGTATACTCATCTATTTTGTTAAATGTCTATTACTCTTATTAATAGCCTTAAAATTGGATGTTTACTAAAGTAAAGAGTCACATTTTTATTTATAGCCTGAATGAATAATTTAAAAACTTCATATTAAGTCTTCTTGTCTGTAAGATAAGAGGAATGGAAGAAAGGCTAATTGTTCACGTATCTTTAAACAAATATTTAGAGCAGTCAGAATAAATAAGGAGAATAAATTCAACTGAGGGAGACAAAGTACTTTTTTGAGGGAAATAAGGACTATTGCGAAGATCAAATGAAAGTTGAAAGAAGGCAGCAGTTTTAAATTAAAACATTAGTAAGCAAAATGTCTTTGAAATTAATATACATAAATTATTAACTTTCTGGTGAGAACACGAGTATAGCCATTTTGAGAACTTAACAAAATTATTGAGCACTGTATGAGATATACCCCCCAACACATATATACAAACACACACACACACACACACACACACACACACACACACATCTCTTGTTCCTTCTTAGATATATGCTTTAAGCTGAGAGTGAACCATCCAGCTGATATCAAGTGAGGGGAGATGCACAAGAACACCCAAACTTGCAGACAGTACCCATTTGACCTACATCGATGGCTTGATAATCAGAACTTGACTAGAAGAAGATTACCAAAAACAAAAACAATTTTTTTATAATGGAAACAAGGGTAAATTGCCACAATTTGATGAACCTGAGCTATACTCATGGAGGTAGTAACTCTAAATACCAACAGAGAAGGAAGGAGTTTTCACATCAAGTATCAATGCTATCCTCTCTGTACACAGGGTAGATAGGGACGGGCAACTTAGACATCGGCTACCTAAAATGTTGTTGTTGTTACGTGCCGTCGAGTCGGTTCCGACCCATAGCGACCCTGTACAGGGTTTCCGAGGGTGTAAATCCTTACGGGAGTAGAAAGCCTCATCTTTCTCCCGCGGAGCAGCTGGTAGTTTCGAACCGCTGACCTTTAGGTTCGCAGCCCGATTCGTAACCACTACGCTACCAGAGCTCCGGGTGATAAAGGCATGAAGTGATTGGCTTACAAAGTTTCAAGAGGGAGTTTAGTTTAAGAGTATGAGAGGGAAGAAAGTGTCCCCACTGAATAGTTTTCATCTTGTCTAGATGGGTCTGGTAAAAAGAGATGGGGATAAGATTCATATGATTCAATAGCAAATAATTGCTATCATGGTTAATTGCAACTGTCACAATTGTAAAGGTAGAAGTTTAGTAACAAAAACAGGGAAGTGGTTAATCTTACAGTCCAGAAACATAAGACCCTAGGACCATCAAGGAAGAAGAGCACAAGCAGAATGTGGGACCTTATCCAGAGAAACAGTAGTGCCAGAGATAGGAAGAGATGGGGTCAAGGAGAGGGGGAGCAGCTGAGGACTCTAGATTCATGGGAAGAGACGGCCTAAGAGCTGGTGGCCAGGAAGCAGACTTGCAGAATGTGCCCTTTGGAGGTGTAAATTGTTATATATGCCAGAGTGTTTTATGAGGTTTTTTTTAAAGCTAAAGTGAATAGAGCGAAATACTGTTAACTGATGGTATATGGAGGGGATTATAACCCTTGTAATGAAACAAGGTGTATGATTTGTTGAATGTAAAACTGTTGATCTACCCTGTAAACTTTCACTCAACCCACAATAAAAACCTTAAAAAAAAAAAAAAAAACTCTTGTGCTACAGAATTATATTAAAACTAATACTAAAATTATTAATAACAAACTCTCTGCTGGTTATATCCTAATGTGAAAAGAGAAATAACTCCAATAAAGTATTTGTTATTGTTGTTGTTAAGTGTCATCTAGTTGGTTCTGATTCATAACTTCCCTGTATTGGGTTTCTGAGGAGCAGTCCAGTGCTTATCCTACAACACTACATCAGAACTCCCCCGTAAAATATTATTGCTGCTAAGTGCTATCAAGTCAGTTTCAACTCATAGCTACCCTGTATAAGGTTTTGGAAGAGCTGTGGTGAACTTGAAACAACAACCTTGCTGTTCAAAATGACCTTGCAGTCCAGCGCATTAACCCACAGTGCTACATCAAGACTCTCCCAATAAAATATGTTGCTATTGTTGTTAAGTGCCATTGAGTCGATTCTGATCCATAGCGACCCTGTGTAGGGTTTCCAAGGAGCATCTGGTGACCAGTAAAATATATGTCTGTTTAACTTGCAGAAAAATAGAATATGCATTTTAATAAATTAAGACAATTAAAACATATGCATTATCCTATTTTGAAATTTTGATTAGGTTAAAGGAATGCTGATTCTTAGATTATTAAATTTAGCATATGAAAGTGCAAGTTAGTTGCAGGTCACCTTAATGAAGCACACACCTTAATGAAGCACACATAAGTGCGTATTTAGTTTTTTAAATTATTTTTTAAAGAATAATTTCTGATTTTAAGAAGACAGGCATGTACAGTACAGAGTTTTGTATCTCTTTTACACAACTTCCCATACTGTTAATATATTCACAAGGTGCTCTTAATAAATAATAATAATAAAAAAATTAACTTTGGTAGAAGAAATTAACATTGGTACATTGATCCAGTTTCTTCTATTTTCTACTAGATTATCTTCTATTACAAAACCTGATCTAAAACAATTTGAACTTAATTGTCTCCTCCAATCTATGATAGTTTTTCATCTTTCTGGTTTCTCATGAACTTGACTCATTTAAAAATTGTAGATAAGATACTTTGAAAATTGAGTCTCAGTTTTTTTAAACATTCCAATGATTAAATCAGTGATGAACTTTAGGAAGATTAGATGATTTTACACTGCACCATACCAGGGAGTAAATGCTCTCAATGTATTTTAACCCTGCCGACACTAGTCTTGATGACTTGATCAAGGAAGTGCCTTCCATAACGATGTTACTCTTGTTCCCTTCCCATACACAATTTGTTCAAAACCAATCAGTAAAGGGATTGGGGAACTAATTGCTAGAAAGAGGAGTATGAAAGACTTACTGGACACATTTTAAAATAAATGCAGTCATTATAATTATTTGGGGGAATATATTTGGTGTCTACATAAATATTCTGTGTCTCTTTAAATGATCAATCACCCATCCAGTATATCAATTATTTTGGGCTACTAATAATGATTTTTTCTTTATGTCATAGCTTTTGAATCTATTTTTTTGAAAATAATCAGAAATTTAATTTGCTCTTTTTCTCTTCTTATATATTCATTAAATGAATATCAAAAAGTTGGGGTGCTTCAGCTTGGCCATGTTTTCTGGTTCTGCTAAGCTGCTCCTGTCACTGAACAACAGAAACAGGCCAAGTTTCAGAAGCAGGTGATGCAGGCTTGCCAGCACATGACCCAGCAAGTGAAACTTAATCTTGGAGTAGTATATGTGGACCACTTGTCCCAAGGCCTTTTTGAACACCAGCTAAAGGTGTATTTCTTCCAGTTTGATACAGTTACATGACTCAGATTATCCAGAAGTACAAAGACTAGAAATAGTAAAGGCTGAGTTATTGTGGAGTTTGAGTCTGATGATGTTGCCAAGATAGTTGCTAAAACAATGAACAACTAACTTTTTGGTGAAAGACTCTTGAAATATGATTTGATGCCATCTGAAAAAGTACATGAAAAACTTTTCAAAGACTAAGATGTTCCCTTTCAAAGCCACCAAATCCGGCTGTGAAATGGTATAATAAGAAACGGACACCTACAGAAAAGTTACAGATGAATAAGCAATTTAAGAACAAAGAAAAATTACTCAGAAAGAAGATAGCTAAAAAAAGAATAGTTTATGATTTTCCTCCATTGATTTTATCAAAAAAGAAAAAAAACGAGTCTTTCGAACACTGATCTTCAGAACTCTACAAATACCCAGGTCTCTATACCAGTTTGCACACCATCAGTTTTAGAGAGATGAAAATCTGAAGTGGCAGAAATGAATAGTGATGATGAAGATAATGAGATTATTTTCAAACAACCTGCTGTTGATATAAAAGAAGAAACACAAGAGACGAAAACACCTACACACTCAGGGAGAAAAAGAAGAAGAAAAAGCAAACTGTGATTCTGAATGTATTATGTATATTGTGTTTTTTGAAAAATTCTGTGATTTTATTATTAGCACTGACTCATTAAATTATACTAGGTGCAGCGATGCACAGACATTGGCACAATTTTTGGAGTAAAAGCATTGATTCAAGTAAAAGCAATCAGCAGCATGGCTTCATTACCTTGCTAAAATGCAGGGAGCTTTTAGTCTGCTCATGCTGCTTCTTTGCCCTGTTAGCTTCTGTGTTCTTTGTATATTTCATAGTTGTCTTTATTGACTATGCAGTAACTAACAAACTTCTACCATTCTTTGGTGCCAAAAATAAAAAAAAGATTTAAAACCATTTATTTTATGCTTAAAAAAAAAAAAACTAGTGTTGTTGCTATTTATTTGTTTGATCAAGTTTTTGTTTGTTTGTTTATTATTTTTTTAACCTGTGATCGTTAGGAGATTTTTCAGAATAACACCTTTGAGGTTGTCGATGGTTTTTTATCTGCTGCATTTCTTCTATTACTATTTCCACCCTCTCTGTTCCTGCCTTTTCTGGCTTTAATTGAACATTTTAGTAAAACTGATTTTCTCCCTGCTCTTGGCATTTCTATTATAGCTCTTAAAAAAATAGTTTTTGTTACACAAATTAGAAGGCTACTTTAACTCAACTTAGTTCTCCTAATAATATGATGCCTCTTCATGTATAGTGTAAACATCTTATCAGAGTTTATTCCATTTCTTGTGACATTTCTGTCATTCATTTCACTTCTCTTTTGCTATAATATTACAAAATACATCATTATTATTATTTTACAGGATTTAAAAATAACAATATTTTAGTTTAGTTTACTTTTTCCTTCCCAATGCACTTTTAAAATCTAAATCAGAATCTGGCCATTTTCCACTTGCCGAAACAAAGTTTCTTAACATTAAAAAAATAATAAAACTGATCTTCTGGCATTGGCTTCCCTCAGTTGTTTATTATCTGAGAAATTCTTTTTTATTGCCTTCACTATTTAAGGATCATTTCAGTAGATACCCAATTTTTATTTTATTAAGTTTGATACTTTTGTTTTTAATTGATCACTTAGCAAATTTGTAAATTTCGCTTTATTCTGTTAATTACCCGGTTTTGGACTAGCAAACTACTGAAATTTTTATATTCAGTTTTTTCATACAGAGGTGTTCCTCACACCACAGCTTTTCCCAAGATTTTTGCTTTGTTTTTGATTTCCATAGGCTACTTTTTAATTTATCAAATTAAGATGAGACTTCCATTCACTAATGTCCTGTCAAAATTATGATTTTGTGAATGACCTCCTGTAATGGTTTAGGATTTGTGTCAAATTGACTGGGTCAGTTTTCTCAGTGATTTAGCTGTGACAATGTAACTGTTAATTCCATGATGAGATGTAATATGATGTAATCATTCACATGCTGTGATCTGATGTGATTAGCTCTGTTGTTGTGTGCCCTCAAATTGGTTCCTTTTAATGGTGACCCTATATAAGGTTTTGGAGAGTGATTTTGAACTGCCTACCTACGTTTTAGTTATCAGTCCAGTGCTTACCCTACAGTACCACACCAGGACTCTCATCTGGTATGATTATTATATGTGTTGTAAATCCTCA
Organism: Chrysochloris asiatica; assembly: GCF_000296735.1. NCBI lineage: Eukaryota > Metazoa > Chordata > Mammalia > Afrosoricida > Chrysochloridae > Chrysochloris > Chrysochloris asiatica. The sequence continues at coordinate 9,914,629 of NW_006408581.1, read as the reverse complement.
CTTACATGATGTTAATGAGGTCAGATGCAACCTACTGAAATAGACTGTATCTTGAGTCAATCTCTTTTGAGATATAAAAAAATAGAGATGTAAACAGAGATAGTGGGACTTACTACCACCAAGTAAGAAGAGCAGGGAGCATTTGTTGGTCACGGGGTCCTTGCACTGTGAAACTCCTAGATCCACGGACATACTTATGCCAAGACCCATGGAAATCTCCAAGGAATGCTGGTCCTATAAATGCTGAAAGGAGACAAAGACCTTTTACAGAGATGGCCCTCTGAATTTGGACATCTAGCCTCTAAAATAATGAGAAAACAAATTTCTGTTTTAAAATTCACTTTAGTACTCCTGTTACAGCAATATTAGATAACTAAGGCAGAATTTAGTACCAGAAATGAGGTGCTATTTTAATAGATACCTAAAATATTTACTGATGAAGATCAAAGATCACAGCCTTTGGAATGGATTGCATCTCAATGTAAAGAAAAAAGAAAAATTCTCACCACAGGACCAATAAACAACATAATTTTCAAAGGAGAAAAGATTGAAGTTGTTAATGACTTCATTCTTCTTGGATCAACTATCAACACTCATGGAAGCAGCAGTCAAGAAATCAAATGAAATATTGCATTAGGCAAATCTGCTGCACAAGACTATTTTAAAGTGTTAAAAAGCAAAGATGTCAGCTTGGGGATTAAGGTGCACCTGACCCAAGCCCTAGTATTTTGAATAACCTCATATGCATGTGAAAGTTGGTCAGTAAATAAGGAAGACCATAGAAGAATTGATGTTTTTGAGTTATGGTGTTGGATGAGAATACTGAAAGTGCCTTGGGCTGCCAAAAGAACAAACAGATCCGTATTGGAAGAAGTGCAGCCACAGTGCTCCTTGGAAGCCAAGATGGCCAAACTTCATCTCTCATACTTCAGACTTATTGTCAGGAGATACCAGTTGCTGGAGAAGAATATCATGTTTGGTAAGGTGGAGGGTCAGAGAAAAAGTGGAAGACCCCCAGTGAGAATGATTGGCCAAGATGGCAGCATCGATGGGCTCAAGCATGGCAATAATAGTGAGGTTGATCCAGGATCGGGCAGTGTTTCCTTCTGCTGTGCATAAGGTTGCTATGAGTCGGCACCAACTAGATGGCAACTAACAACAATAACAAAATGTGAAAGTGGTTTTGAATTTGGAAAATGAGCAGAGGCTGGAAGAGTACTAGGTTACCAAATAATAAAGCCTGGATCACTTGTAAGAGATTACTGGCGGACTTATGGGTGTCAGAGGCAATTCTAATGAGGTCTTAGAGACACCACAGATAATGAGATGCAATGGCAGAGAACCTGCAGCAGTAGAACCAGGAGACCTACATAAGACAGCATGGAATCTGATCCACTGATTAAGAAAGCTGAGCTCCTTCTGGCCAAGGCTTACTGGTGGAGCGCTGTACCTCTGGCCACTTATCATTTAAGCTGAAAAGCTCTGTGATACTTGCTTGAGCAGAGTAGAGACCAAGCTGACCTCTTCTAGAGATCAAAGAGTAAGGGAAGCCTCTGTCTCAAAATGTAGGGTTATGATTTCTGGGCTCTCTAAGGGTAGAACTATGACTTCTGGGGTTTCTAAGAGTGGGGCCACAGTTTTCTAAATTTCAAGGAGTTGATTTCTTTACTAACTTACTTCCAGTATAGTGCTGTCATTAATATGGGGCCTAAGCCCAAAGCTGAGGGAGCAGGGATGCAATGCCTGAAGGGGTAGAAAAACAGGGCCTACGAGGGCCAAGGATGTGTGGTCACCACTCAGATGGTCTAACAGAATGGAACTGCCCCAAATCTGACAAAGCAGAGTTGCAACTCCAGTGGGTCTGGAAGGCAGAGCTGCAGCTCATAAATGAGGGAATTTTACCTAGAATCCAGAGTGTATGGCCAACACCCAGGGACTGGAAGGCAGGGCCATTCTTAGATGGTTTTATGAAGCAGAAGATTATTTTCAAGCCTTGAGAGCTAATGTAAATGTGTTGCTGTATTTTTAACTTGTTTGATGCCTGTTATCCCATCCTTCCCTCCAATTCATCTTGTTTTTAATAGGAATTTCTACTTTTGAATGTTGCACCATTGTATAAGGAAGCTGAAAACATGTTTTCTAGATTCACAGATGAAGAGTGATTTAATCCCAGGTTGTAATTTTTTCTTGGAAGAATTTAAGGATAATATAAGTTGATATATTGAAATTGATCAAACGTGTAATCAAGATGCATTGATCAGTAGTGGTAATTGGAATGCAAAGGTTGGGAGCAAAGAGGAAGGATCAGCAGTTGGAAAACATGGCACTGGTGATAGAAATGATGGTAGAAATCACATGATAAAGTTCTGAAAAATCAATGATTTGTTCATTTCAAATACCTTCTTTAGACATCATACACATCAACATTGCCAGATGGACTACATAGAAATAAAATTGACTAGATCTGCAGAAAGAGACAATGAAAAAACTCCGTATCATCAGTCAAAACAAGACCAGGGGCAGACTGTAGAACAGACAATCAATTGCTCATATGCAAATTCAAATTTAAGCTGAAGAAAATGAAAATAAGTCCACGAAAGCCAAAATATGACCTTGAATATATCCCACCTGAATTTAGAGATCATCTGAACAACAGATTTAATACATTAAACACTAAAGACCAAAGACCAGAAGAGTTGTGAGATGACATCAAGAACATCATACAGGAAGAAAGCAAAAAGTCATTAAGAAGAAAAGAAAGAAGGAAAAGGTCAAAATGGAAGTCAGTAGGGACACTAAAAATTGCTCTCTGACGTAGAGATGCTAAAGCAAATGGAAGATGTGAGGAGGTAATACAGAAATGGCTGCAAGCATACACTGACAGAGAACTTCTAGAGGTTCAAGCCGATTCAGAAGAGGACGTGGAACAACACATATCATTGCTAACGTCCAATGGATCTTGGCTGAAAGCAGAGAATATCAGAAAGATGTTCACCTGTTCTTTATTGACCATGCAAAGGCTTTTGATTGTGTGGATCATGACAAGCTACGGACAACATTGTGAAGTATGAGTATTCCGGAACACTTAATTGTGCTAATGAGGAATCTGTACATGGACCAAGAGGCAGTTGTTCAAACAGAGCATGGGAACACTGAGTGGTTCAAAATTAAGAAAGGTGTGTGACAGGGTTGTATTATTTCACCATACTTATTCAACCTGTATGCTGAAAAAATAATCCAAGGATAAAAACATGGCATCAGGATTGGAGGAAGACTCATTAACAACCTGCAATATGCAGATGATACAACCTTGCTTGCTGAAAGTGAAGATGACTTAAAATACTTAATGATGAAGATCAAAGAGCACAGCGTTCGGGATAGATTGTGTCTCAATGAAAAGAAAACAAAAACCCTCACCACTTGACCAATAAACAACATTCTTATCAATGGAGAAAAGAGGGAAGTTGGCAAGGACTTCATTCTTCTTGGACCAACTATCAACACTCATGGAAACAGCAGTCAAGAGGTCAAAATTTGCATTAGGCAAATCTGCTGTACAAGACCTTTTTAAAGTGTTGAAGAGCAAGATGTCAGCTTGAGGACAAAGGTGTGCTTGACCCAAGCCATGGTATTGTCAATAACCTCATATGCATGCTAAAGCTGGACTGTGAACAAGGTAGACTGTAGAAGAATTTGTGCTTTTGAGTTATGGTCTTGGCGGAGAATATTGAAAGTGCCATGGGCTACCAAAAGAACAAACGGATATCTGTTGGAAGAAGTGCAGCCAGAGTGCTCCTTGGAGGCCAGGATCACCAAACTTCATCTCTCATACTTTAGACATATTGTCAGGAGGGACCTGTCTCTGGAGAAGGGTATCATGTTTGGTAAGGTGGGGAGGGTCAGTGAAAAGGAGGAAAACCTCCAGTGAGATGCATTGGCCAAGTGGCAGCATCTATGCGCTCCAGCGTGGCAACAATTGTGAGGTTGGCGTAGGATCTGACAGTATTTAATTCTGTTGTTCATGAGTTGGTACTGACTCAATGGCACCTAACAACAACAACAACAACAACAACATAATTGGGTTAGTTTCTTTCTAGTTGTATGTATGTTAGTCTTTTTAGGTACAAGTATGAGTTTATAATGGTATTTATTTAGAGATTATGTATAGTTTAAGGAGACATATACAGGTACCAAGTTGACAACGGGTAAACTACGATAGCTAAGCTTTTGTGTCAGCTTGACTGGCCCAGGTTTCTCAGTGGTGTAGCAGTTAAGATAAAATTCAGTTATCACCTCAGTGAAGAGCTCTGCTATGATGTAATCACTCTTATGATGTGATCTGATACGGTAAGTTTCATCTGATATAATTGTCCTATGGACTATAAATGCTCACTTCTGTGACACTGTAGGATAAGCACTGGACTGTTAACCACAAGACTGAAAAATCAAACCCTTCAGTTGCTCCTCAGAAACCTCATACAGACTCACACTGAATCAGAACTGATTCTAAGGCAGTTTACAACAACAACAAAACCATCAATGTTTCTGGCTATTCCTTTCTCTCCCCATGAAGTGACTATTTTATCATACTAGGCAAGGGAAACCAAGATTTATAAGACAGTCAAGCATCTTAACATTGTTGTTTTTAAGTGTCGTTGAGTTGATTCTGACCCATAGTGACCCTGTATAGGGTCTCTGAGGAGTGGTTGGTGAGCTTGAACAGCCGATCTGGTGGTTCAAATGACTTTGCAGTCCAGCACATTAACCACAACGCCACACCAGGACCCCATCTTAAAATTATTTTCTCTCTTTTAAGCATTCAGACTATGCTTCAACCCCATTATCACAGAGCCCTGTTGTTCCAAGGTTGAGCATACATCCCTATTTACCTCTGTACCATTTAGCCCATGCAAACCTGCTTAAATGTCCTCCTATCTGCCTTTTTCTTCCATTCCCCTCCTCCTTCTTGTGTATTGCCACCTTAACACCTGAACTATCCTGTGTCTGCCCCACCCCCAGCCCTGGTAGACAACAAAGATTTTATTTTTGCTTTTTTCCCTTTTAGTGTGGGTATTTTTTCTTAAGCTTTTATAATACTGGTCTTATGCAGTATCTGTCCTTTTGTGACTAATTTCACTCAACATAATGCCCTCAAGGTTCATCCATGTTATGTGGTGGCTTACAGCTTCCTTGTTATTCTTCAAGGTAGCGTAATATTCCATTGTGTGTATGTACCAAGGTTTGTTTATCCATTCTTCCATTGATGGGCACTAAGGCTGTCTCCATCGTTTTGCATGGTGAATTTTGCTGCTATGAACATAGGTGTGCATATATTTATTCATGTTTTGCCATGTACTTCTTGTGGATAAATGCCAAGTAGAGGAATTGCTGGATCATAATGTATTTCTATTTCCAACTTTCTAAGGAAGCACCATACTGTTTCCAGAGTGGTTGGACCATTTTGCAATCCCACCAGCAATGTAGTAGAGTCCCAGTCTTTCCACATCCTTGTCAGCTTTTATTGTCCTCTGCTTTTTTGAACTTCACTGTTATTGCTGGTGTGAGATGGTATCAGACTGTTGTTTTGATTTGCAACTCGAGGTTGGCCCAGGATTGGCAGTGATTTTTTCTGTTGTGCATAGGGTCGCTATGAGTTGGTACCAATTCGATGGCACCTAACAACAACAACAATGGCTAATGATCATGAACATTTCTTCATATGTTTGTTGGCTGCCCAGATCTCCTTCTTGGTGAAGTGTCTGTTCATGTCCCATGCCCATTTTTTAATTGGGTTATTTATCTTTTTCTTGTAGCTGTATTGTAGTTTCCTATCTATGTATTTTAGAAATTATTCCCTTATCTGATATGTCGTTGCAAAAGATTTTTCGCTCATTCTACGGGCTCCCTTTTTACTCTTTTGGTGAAGTTTTTAGATGTACATAAGTTTCTAATTTTTAGTATGTCCCAATCATCTATTTTGTCTTCTTTTGTTTGTGCAATTTTTGCAGAGTTGTGTAGTCTGTGTGTTCCCTGTATTATAGTCCTCAAATTTGCCCCTATTTTTTCATTGATGACCTTTATATTTCTTGGATTCACATTTAGGTCTTTATTCCCTGCTGAGTTGGTTTTTGTATATGGCTTGAGGTAAAGGCCTTGCTTCAATCTTTTGCATACCGATTTCCAGTTCTGCTAGCACCATCTGTTGAAGAGAATATATCTGTCCCATGCAATGTACTTAGACCCTTTGTCAAAGATCAGTTGGCTCTATGTGGGTGGGATAATTTCTGAATTCTCAATTCTGTTCCATTGATCTATGTATCTTTCAGTGTACCAGTATTAGGCTGTTTTGACCACTGTTGTTGCCGTTAGGTGCCATTGAGTCAGTACCGACTCATAGCAACCCTATGCACAACAGAATGAAACACTGCCCAATCCTGGGCCAACCTCACAATTAATGCCACTCTTGAGCCCATTGATGCTGCCACTTGGCCAATCCATCTCACTCGGTGTCTTCCTCTTTTTCTCTGACTCTCTACCTTACTAAGCAAGATATCCTTCTCTATTGACTGGTCCCTATTAACAATATGTCCTAAGTATGAGAGACCAAGTTTGGCCATCCTGGCCTCCAAGGAGCACTCTGGCTGCACTTCTTCTAACACCAGTCTTTTGGTTCTTTTGGCAGCCCATGGCACTTTCAACATTCTCCTCCAACACCATAACTCAAAAGCATCAATTCTTCTATGGTCTTCCTTATGCACTGCCCAGCTTTCACATGCATATGAGGTTATTGAAAATAACATAGCTTGGGTCCGGTGCACCTTAGTCCTCAACACCACTGTAAGCCATCTAGTAAATTATTAAATCAGGGAGTGAAAGGCTTCCAGCTTTATTTTTCTTATTAAGCTGTGCTTTGCTTATCCTGTATCTCTTTCCTTTCTGTATAAAGTTTGTAATTGTTTTTTCCGTTTCTTTGAAGAATGACTTTGGAATCTGGATTGGGATTGCATTATATGTGTAGATTGCTTTGGACAATATTGTCATTTTCACAATGTTAAGTCTTCCTATGGAGAAACATGGTATATTCTTTTATTTTTCTAAGTCTCTTTTAGTTTCTTATAGTGTGTTTTGTAGTTTTCATTGTATAGTTCCTTTGTTTCTCCAGTTACATATATGCCTAAATATTTCATCCTTTGGGCGGCTATTGTTAATGGTATTGCTTTCCTAATTTCATTTGCAGCACTGTCATATTAGTACATGGGAATCCAACTGACTTTTGTATGTTGATCTTCTATCATGCCACTTTGATGAATGTTCCAATGAGGTCTAGTAGCTTTTTTACTGAGTCTTTGGGGTTTTCTATATATGGGATCATATCATCTGCAAACAGAGCAAGTTTTACTTCCTGTTTTCCAATTTGGATGCCTTTAATTTCCCTATCTTGCCGTATAGCTCTGGCTAAGACTTCCAGTACCATAATGAATAGGAGTGATGACAAATGGCATCCTTGTCTGGTTCCTGTTCACAGTTTCTCTCCATTGAGAGTGATGTTGACTGTTGGTTTTGTATATATGCAGTCAATTATGCTGAGGAATCACCCTTCAATTTCTACTTTGTTGAGTGTTTTTATCAGGAACGGATGTTGAATTTTGACAAATGCCTTTTCTGCATCAATCGATATGATCATGTGGTTCTTTTATTTTTTTCTTATATGGTGGGTTACACTGATTGTTTTTCTAATATTGAGCCATCCTTGCATCCCTGATATGAATCCCACTTGGTCATGATGTATTATTTTTTTGATGTGTTGTTGGATTCTGTTGGCTTGGATTTTATTGATAATTTTTGCATCTATGTTCATGAGGGATATTGGTCTATAATTTTCTTTCTTAGTGATGTCCTTCTCTGGTTTTGGTATGAGGGTTATGCTTGTTTCATAGAATGTATTAAGACATTTTCCATCCTTTTATATATTCTGGAATAATTTGTGTAGAATTGGAGACAGCTCTCCCCTGAATGTTTGGTAAAACTCACCAGGGTAGCCATCTGGACCTGCACTTTTTATGGTTGGGTGTTTTTTGATGACTTTATCAATTTCTTCTTTTGTTATGGGTCTGTTCAAGTTTTCCTTTGGTACTGTTGTGACAGCACCCATGTGGTTTCTTATGCATGTTATTTATGTCTTCTTCCTCTCTTCTTTTGTTAAGTTTGCCAATGGTTTGTCAATTTTATTAATTGTTTCAAAGAACCAGCTTCTTGTCCTGTTGATTATTTCCAATTTATTTCTGTTTTCTATCTCCTTTATTTCTGCTCTAATATTTATTATTTATTGTCTTCTGGTGACTGTAAGCTCTCTTTGTTGGTCTGTTTCTAATTGTTGGAGATGCTATGTTAACGTGTTAATTTTGGTTCTTTTTGGATGTGTGCACTGATTGCAATAAATTGCCCCATCAGCACCACTTTTACCATGTTCCAAAGATGTTGGTATGTTGTGTTTTTATACTCATTTGTTTCTAGGAAACTTGTTAAGTTCACATTTTATTTCATCTACTACCCAGTAGCTTTTAAGCAGGGTGTTATTTAGCTTTCATGTATTTAACTTTATTTCCTTAGTCTTCCTATTGTTGATTTCTAGTTTTATGGCTTTGTAGTCTGGTCTGAGAAGACTCTTTGCAGTATTTTGATGTTTGCAAATTTATGGAGGCTTATTTTGTGACCTAACACATGGTCAATTCTGGAGAATGTTTCATGTACACTGTTAAAGAATGTGTATTGTTCTGTTGTTGGGGTGAATGCTCTGTACACATCTATGAGGTCAAGTTGGTTGATTGCATTGTTTAGTTCCTCTGTATTTTTGTGAGTTTCTTTCTGGTTGTTGTGTCCTTTTTTGGAACTGTGAGCAATCTTAGCAAGTGTTGGCTATCTATAGAATGTGTATTGGCTCCTGTCTGGATGATGGGCTATTATAGTGCATGCTTATAGCTTGGCTATATGGCCATGATTGCTGCCTCTTCTTGAGTAACACAGGGAGGGAAAACTTACACCTTCAGGAAAAAAAGTAAGACCAAAAAGGCAAAAACCAGAAACAAATGTAAAAGCAAAAACAAACAAACAAAAAAACCCTAACAGACTAGTCCAGTAGCCTTTGCTGTGCAGGTCAGTGTGAACCTGTGCAGTGTATGGGGGTGTCCACTTTATCAGGGCCCCCCTCTAGTCACCACCATGGAGGTATGCAGACAGAGATTGAAAAATGAATGGGAAACAGGTGAAGACCTGGTTGGCCAGCAGTGTGGCAAGACCTGGGGACTCTTGGGCCCAGAGTCAGTGACATAGCCACAGAGGACTAGAGTGGAGAGTGAAGCATTCAGCTGATAAAAAGAGAGGGCATATGCACAAGAACACCCACACTTGCAGATAATACCCATTTGACCTGGCTTCAATGACTGAATGATCAGAGCTCAACCAGAAGAAGAAAGAAGAGGAAAAAAAGAGTAATCTGATACAATTTGATGAACTTGACTTATGCATATGGATGCAGTAACTCAAAAGAGGGAACAAATCATTACAGCAAGAATCATTCCCACCCCCTCCACACACAGAGTAGACAGGGATGGGCAACTTGTACATTGGCTACCCAAAATGGGAGTTGTTGTTGTTGTTAAGTGCCGTCGAGTTGGTTCCGACCCATAGCGACCCTGTACAAGGTTTCCGAGGGTGTAAATCTTTACAGGAGTAGAAAGCCTCATCTTTCTCCCGCTGAGCTGATGGTAGTTTCGAACTGCTGACCTTCAGGTTTGCAGCCTGATTCATAACCACTACTCTAATGGGGGTAGAGGGGTACAAAGGCAAGAAGTGACTGGCTTACAAGCTTTCAAGATGGAATCTAGAGCCAGGGAGCCTGGAGGAAGGCAGAATATCCAGTGAGTAGTACCCAATCTGTCTAGGCGGAGCTGATGAAATGAAATGCAGTTGGGTCTCTTGTGATACAACAGTGAATAATTGTTATCAGGACTGATTGTGAGGGTTGGAAATGTAAAGGCATACATTTTATAGTAAGGAAGGGAGTGATTAACTTTGCAGTCTAGGAGCGGAGGTCCCTAGGACCATCAACGGTGAATAGCAGAGAGCGTGACCCTACCCAGATAAGCAGTGATGCCGAAGATGGAGACAGAGATGATGACATGTAGCAATGGAGCAGCTGGAGACTTTAGATCTAGAGAGGGAGAGTGACTGTGTGCTGAAGACTGGAGGGTGGGGTGAGAGTAGGGGGCAGGCTTGCATGGTATATATACCCTTTGGTTAGTTGATGATGCATGGAAGGGATTGTAACCATGGCAGTGAAACGATATACGATAGAATGAATGTAAAACTAATGTTCTCCCATGTAAATTATAATATAATTCACAATAAAACATTTAAAAAAAAAATGAATGGGAGAAAGATTGTTCACTCTTTTATTTCTGAAGATCAGTTAGGTATTTGCATATGCACTGCATAATTCTCAAAATGACTGCCTCCTTGTAAATAGTAGCTGGCTCTTGTCTTTTATGTTGGAGTTTCACAGCTTGCAAATACGGCTAGGCCATATGGCCAGATTTCCTGTCTATTGTTAGATAAGGCAAGAATAAAGGCTCCTACCCAAGTAGGAGTGTCAACTTTAGGGCTAAATTTCAGAGTCAGGCGTCATAAGAAGCCATCAGAGGATTATCCTCTGGAGCTGATAGAGCTTTCAGTTAATTACACTTTGTGCCATGGGATTGCAACATTGGACCCTTGTGGGGCTGCACTCCTATCCTCGTGAAGATACCCAGGCTGGGCAGAGAGGGTGCCAAAAGGTAGAGCACAAGAGAGGCTGAAAAAAAGTTTTAAAAATGTCACACTTCTTTTCCTGCAAAATGCTGGGTGGCTTTTGAGCTGTATTGCACTGGCTGTGGCTCCACCCTCTGACCTCCGACAATACTACAGGCCGTAGGCAGCTTCTCTGATTGATTCAGAAATCGTGTTTCTTCTAACCTCAATCAAATATCTCCACCGGTGGGCACCTTAAACTATTTCTCCTTGTTTGATATTAGATCTAAAGCTCCAGTACTGTCCCGGTAAAGCAGGCCTTCTCTGGCATTTCTGCATCTCTGCTGACGAGCCTCCATTGTGTCTTTTTTTAAATTGAACTGTTCTAAATTAAGTTACAGCTATTAGGTACTTTCATCTCTAACATTAACTTGTCAAATGTTTATCTTGTTGTGTGTAAATGTCCCTGAGTCTGTTCTGACTCATAGCTACCCTGTATAGAATTTCCAAGGAGTGGATGTTGAGTTTGTAGCGTTGATCTTGTGGTTCAAATTGACCTTTCAGTTCAGTGTTTCATCCTTTAGAAACACTTTCAGCTACCCTGAAATACTGAACATAATAATACAGTAGTAATAATAATGTTTTTGTGCCTGTTAACGAGTATAGCCCATTTGTTATACTGAAACACTGTATGTATTTGAAATTCTTGACATGATAGGCTTACCGACGTTCAGACCCTGAACCCATATGCAGTCATGTATTTCCTAAACAGACAATAGGAGGTATATGATTGTAAAGAGAAAAATTCTAGAATGTACTATGAAAACTGATTAAAGAAGAAAAATAATTCAGAATAAATCTATAAAATATAAAGATATTGAAACATTAACTTCCTCCCATAATAAAAGCTCAGATTTTAATGGTTTCTACCAATTATTCAAAGAAAAAAATATGACAATTCTGTCATACTCTTCTAAAATATTCTATGTGGTCAATATTACCCTATTATCTGACATACTTGATAAGCAGGAAAAAAATATCTCTCATCTTTAATTTACATTAATAATTCCTTAACATCAATATTTTGTTGATGTGGCATTTAAACAATTAGGTATTTTCATAGCTAACACTTTCTAGAGATGATACATTCTTTCTGAGTAATCCATGGGATAATTTAAGAAGAACAGTATTATTTACCCAAAATTTATATTGAATGAATTGAATTAAAATATTATACTAGATTTTCTTTAAATTACCTTGAGGACATTCCTCATATAAGTATTATTTCTGCAATTAACATAGTAAATTTCAAAAGGGTCAAAATATTTTTGAAATGACTAGTTCATTATTATTTTCCATAAAATACACTAAATATATTTAATATATTCCTCTCAATTGGAATCTCTACCTTAACTCTTAAGTCTTATTTCTATCTAGACATACAATATTGCCTTTTTCTCCAGCTTCCAGACTTTGAAAATGGGATTTTCTGATCAAAAGCTCTGTTAATACCTGTTGGGTATGATCTCATAAATTGGTGCAGTTTCAAACTTGTAATGATGAGTACTGTTAACATTAGCAAGAGGGCAGAGCACTTTTCTTGGCAGTAACAGGAATCCAGTTGTTGGCATTGATTTAGAAGCCATCTGCTGTGTGTGGACTCTCCTTGTTTACAAAACACTGAATTAAGACTGCCGTTCTTTATATTCTTCCCTTTGCAAGTACAGCAAGCCCACTTAGCTCCCTTTCTCAGGTACCATATAATTCATTTTTACTTGAGTAACTAAAGTATCAGAGGGAATTTCCATTTGAATAAATTTCCATCTAGGGGTCTAACCACATAAGTTTAATTAAGCAAGAGAAATCACTTGAAAATGAATTTTTAAACACATTTCTCAGCACACATTCACATATGTAATGTATATATACAAGAAAGCCTTTCAGCTTTGTATGCATTAGTTTTCATAAAATTATACAGTTATCTATTTTATAATAAACTTAGGTCTTTATTGATTTTATCAACATTTGTTTTACTCTGTTACAACCAGACATTTCACATAAATGAAAAAATAAACACAACAAAATTAAGTAAAACAAATGTGATTTTTTTTTTTTCTGGAGAATTATTTTTGGAATGGAAGAGAAAATGTATAAAAATCTCATAGATCCATGCTTAGATAGCAACTCTAACTCTAGACAAAATAAAAATTAAAAACACACACACACAAACACACACGACAAAACATACTAGAGAATGAATGCCACTGAAGTACTTCATGGTAAGTGGAAAGTGTGTAGTTTTCAATTTTTGCATCTTTATACACGCTCTGGTAGCGTAGTGGTTACGAATCGGGCTGCGAACCTTAAGGTCAGTGGTTCGAAACCACCAGCCGCTCCGCGGGAGAAAGAAGAGGCTTTCTACTCCCGTAAGGATTTACACCCTCGGAAACCCTGTACAGGGTCGCTATGGGTCGGCTCCGACTCGAAGGCACTTAACAAAAACAACAACAAACACAGATGATAGCACTTTGGGGGCATAGAGAATAAAACACTAATCAAAATCTGAGCTTACCACAGAAAGACGCCTAGTGTTCCCAGGAAGTATGTGATCATTTGTAAAATGTAGAGATCTAAAAACAACAACAACAACAACAACAAAATTCATTGTTATCAAGTTGGTTCTGACTCATGGTGACCCTATATAAAGTTTTCGAGGTTGTAGATCTTTATGTGAGCTGAAAGCCTTATATTTCTCCAGTTGATCTGTTGCTGAGGTTGAACTGCCAACATTGTGTTTCACATTCCGGCACTTATCCTACGAGGAAACATCAAATTATAAAACCTCTGAACAAATGTCTTGTTGATCCTGAACTATCTATACATTTGTAAGACAGAAAACAACATTTTTTTTTAGGTAAGCTGAGATCCACAACAGGCAAGACAATTTAGTATAAAGGACTGTGATCTGCTTAGTTCCTGGGTTTTCTATTATTTTAGATGTTATTGTAAAAGGAAGATTTTCTAAAAATTTTTTGCCATAGAAGTTTTATCAACACTAATCAATGTTTGGAAATAGTCCAATCATCCATAAAGGTTATGGAAAATAAAATGTTTTTACTTATAAATAAAAAATATTTAATATAAATGATAAAATATTGATTATGCAATCAAGTATATAAATCTCAATATTATTTCACTGAATGAAATATTCCAAACACATACTATCCTATTATTTACTTAAAATAATTAACAATGAAAACTAATCATACTAGCAAAAGCAGGTCAGTGATTGCTTATTATAAAGGACAGCCAGGAGGAGTACTTAGACCTTAAAAATGAACAGCAAATACATTTAATATTCATCTTAATTATGGTGGTTGTGTCATAGGTATATGTTGTTGTTAAGTACCAGCAAGTTGGTCCAGACTCACGTCAACCCTGTATAGGATTTCTGAGGAGCAGCTGGAGTGTTTGAATGGCTGATCTTGCAGTTAGCAGTCCATTGTTTATCTTACACTGCCACATCAGGATTTCCATGGGTGTATATATATGTCAAAACTCACTGTATAACATACTTGAAATATTATGATCTATTACATGAAACTTATATTCAGTAAAGTTGGATGTAAAAAACTGACTCCAGGTTACTTAGTTATTTTATTAGGTTCATATTATTTATGCTTTCTGTTATGTTCCACTGACATTTCACTTTCATCAGAATCAACACTGATATGTTATGTGGATTGTATGTACCCTTGTTATCATGTGTGACGGTGATGCTTTATCTCTGTGGTTTTTCCTTCACTAAACCCATAAATGCAGACTAACCATAATAGAGAAAAAACAAAACAAAAACAAAACAACAAAAAAAGTGGAATTCTAATACAAAGGGATGCTAAAAAATATCTGACAAATACTCTTCAAAACTCTGAAGAGTTTAAAGTTTCTTGCACATATGGGATATAATTTTAATATTTGTTTAATCTACTAATTCTATTATATGTGACATGTGTCTATTGGTTCCAACGGATACTTTTTTTTTTCATTATGATTCATATGTCTCCACACCAGAAGATTCTAGATTCAATGACCGACATTGTGCCTTTTACTTTGATTGTTATTGGGAATTTTTGTATATTGTGTAATTGAACTTGTCCTGTATCAGTTTGGGTTACTTGAAAACATTTTCAGTTTTAAAGAAGTGCTTTAAGCTTTGTTAGATGGGACCAGAGTTACATTTCATTTTGAATTATTTTTTCTCATAGATGCAAAACACTTTTGTGTACTCTTTTCAATAGCCTTTAAAGTATGAGGATTTTTACATGAACGTTTTGGACTAGATGCCACTGTTAGCCTCCTCTAAGCTCATGACTACACACATCTTAGATACACAGCCTCATATACACAGCTGAAGACTCAAGTGGGACCCTCTTTTTTTGTGTGTATGTGCTGCTCTCCTTTACCTATGTTTTATACTGTAAATAAATAGCTTGACTTCCATTCTTTCCCAGCTCCTTCTCCTCAAATAACAGGGGCTCTGGTGTCTTTATTTGGTTCTCCTATTTATTCTGAAATTTAATTACTATCACCACAGTTAAAATAGCAAGACAATTACTGACTTCTACTTGTTACATTCCTATCTCTTAATGATCACTGACATTCATTCATATAATGTCAAATTTTTGGCAACTAAAATTCAATATCAAGTATTTTTTTTTTTTCTGGTTCAGGTGGGAGGATACATTCAACCCTTGTTACTGCATTTTAGCCAGAAGCATATGCTTTACGGAAATACATTTTCACTGGATATACAAATGCAGATAATATATTTAACTTTATTAACTTGATTCTCTTACTAATTAAGTTGCTATAAAATGAAAATTGAATAAAGTACATAGTTACATTGATCATTGGAATAAGCTCTTTTTAACAATATGCATTTTATAGTTGAGGTAAAGTTTGTTAAAAGGAGCGCCTTTTATTTTTCATAAAAAACTCATGTTAATCAACCAAATTTTTAAACTCAAAACCAAATACATTGTGTATGGAGGAGGTGGGAATGATCTTCAGTATAAAGATTTATTCCCTCTTTTGAGCTACTGCATCCATAGGTGTAGGTCAAGTTCATCAAATTGTATCAGATTACTTTTTGTTCCTCTTCTTTCTTCTTCTAGTTGAAGCCAGGTTGAGTGGGTATTATCTGCAAGTGTGGGTGTTCTTGTGCATATGCCCTCTCTGCTTATCAGCAAATGCTTCATTTTCCACTATAGTCCTATGTGGCTATGTCACTGACTCTGGGGCCCAAGAGTCCCCAGGTCTTGCCACACTGCTGGCCAACCAGGTCTCCACCTGGGTTCACAGGAGTCTATTGAGCATTGTAGGGCTTAGCTCGCAGCTTCATTGCTGTTTTCCCTCACTTCTCTTATCCATGATGAATGTGGTAACCAATCAAGCACATGTCTACTGGTGTATTCCCATTGAGTCTTAGTCTTGAAAAGGGGTTTGCCCTGAAGGGACCCAACCACTTGCTTTGATGTCTCCTGAGCAAGCAACTTGCTTGTTCTTATAGTAATTGGTCGGACTGCCACTATTGTTTTGTATTTTTCCTGTTGGTCTTTTTTTTAAGAAGTATCTTCTGTTCTTCTAGCCACTCCAGGCTGGTCTGCTTGTCCTTTCAAGTGGAAATTTTCCACCTCAGAAGATTCTGGGTGAGATTCAGGATTCCACCTATGGTCTTATGTAATGCATAGGCTCCTCAGGAAGCCTCCTTCACTGGGCACATTGTAGCTCCATTTTAGGTATTCCAATCAGTTATAGGCAGAATATGGACTTATAAGCTTTCTATGGTGATATTTCTGGCTATTCCTTTCTCTCCCCCTCAAGTGTCTATTTTATAATGATATGCCAGGGAAACCAAGATTCAAAAGACAGCAATGCATCTTAATATTTCTCCCCATTTGCCCATTCCAACCATGTCTCAATCCCTGTATCCCAGAGAGCTATTGTTTCAAGGTTGTGCATACATCATTATTTTCCTGTCTCACTTATCCCATGCAAACCTACCTAATTGTTTTCCCATCTGCCTTGTTCTTCTATTCCCCTCCCCCTTCTTGTGTATTGCTCCCTTCCCTAGCACACAAACTATCCTGTGTCTATTCCATACCTTGTGCTCCACCTACCCCACCCTCCCTCACCCCACCCCCCACATCCCTGTAAGAAACAATGAATCCCCTACCCCCTGAAGTATGGGTTCTTTTTCTTAGTCTTTTACAGTAGTGTTTTTATGCAGTATTTCCCCTTTTGTGACTGACTAATTTCACTCAGCATAATGTCCTCAAAGTTCATCCATGTTATGTGATAAGAGGGAACAAATATTTATAGTGAGGATCATTCCCACCCCCTCCATACACAGAGTAGATAGGGATGGGCAACTTGGACATTGGTTACCCAAAATGGGGGGAGGGGAGGGGCTACAAAGGCAAGAAGTGACTGGCTTATAAGCTTTCAAGAGGGAGCCTAGATCCAGAGGGCACAGAGGAGGGTAGACTCTCCACTGAGTAGTATCCAATCTGTTTGGGTGGGGATAAAGAAAGGAGATGGGGATGGTACAATGGTGAATAGTTGTTATCAGGACTGATTGTGAGGGTTGGAAATGTAAAGGTGGATGTTTTGTAGCAAAAGGAGGGGAGTGATTAACTATGCAGTCCAGGATCCGAGGTCCCTGGAACCATCAAGGGAGAAGAGCAGAGAGCAGGACCCTACCCAGAGAAACAGTGATGCCAGAGATGGAGGCAGAGATGAAGATGTGGAAAGATGGAGCATCTGAGGACTCTGTTCTCAGAGGAAGAGAGACTGTGTTCTGATGACCGGGGTCAGCCTTGCAGGGTATACCCTTTGGTTGGTTGATGATGTATGGAGGGGATTGCAACCATGGCACTGAAACAATATATGATAAGATGAAAGTAAAGCTAATAATTTCCCATGTAAACTATTACATAATTCACAATAAAACATTTGAAAAAAAGGTAATACAAAATTGCTATTTATTTAGAATGTTGAACTGAATTTGAAGTACATAGAAGAATTGTTTTACCAAATTTATCTGTATGAGAAAATGTCATTAAATTAAATGAATAAATAAATTATTTTTTTAATTATTTTTTTAATTAAAATAATTAATTGAAAGTCCTATGAAAAAAAAATGTTCATAATAAATCTACTACCAGAGAAGTATTATGATGATGTTGTTTAGTGACACCAAGTCAGTTCCAACCCATGGCAACCATGTGTGTTGTTTCCAAGGAGTGGTTGGTGAGCTTGAACCTCTGACCTTGCAGTTAAACCGACTTGCAGTCAGCACATTAACCGACAGCACCACATTAGGATTACTGTAGTTACAGTTACCAAAGATATCCTTTAGTTTAATGAGTATGTTAAAAAGTAAACTATTTTCAAATTATCCAGATTTATGAAAATGAATTTTATATACAAATCAATAGGATAAGCAATAAACTGTGAACAACAATGCCTGCTATTCAAGCCTACCAGTTACTCTGGGGAGAAAGATGAGACTTCCTGCTCTTTGCAAAGATTAATGCCTCTGAAAGCCCATACAAGGTAGCTAGGAGTCAGAAACAACTAGATGGCACTCAAAAACAACAAAGGATATTTTTCTATTTATATTTCAGGGTCTTTAAATAATAATATTTTTTTAAATGCTATTTGGAAACCCTATATAGCGTTGCTACTAATCAGAATCTACTAGATAGCAGTGGGAGATTTGGGAGGCAATTACATGTTTTATGATTTTCATAAATTTTTAATCCTTACAAGAGTACAGAGAATTCTAAGAATTGTCTTGGCATTCTAAATGGAAGATTTGTTCTTGACTGTGTATTATCAGGATGCTTATCAAGACTCATGTTTAACTATCAATTAAAGTATACTAGAAAACCGAATTAAATATTTATAGGCACTGTGAGATACACACTGGACTGCTAACCACAATGATGATGGTTCAAATCCACCAATTGCTTCTTAAAAACACTAAACAGTGTCACTGTAAGTTGGAACAACATAAGGGCAGTTAACAACAATAGCAACAAATATATACTATTGTTGCTGTTGTCAGGTACCATCAAGTCGGAACCGACTCATAGCGACCCCATGCACAGCAGAACGAAACAATGTCCAATCCTGGGCCAACCTCACTACCGCTGCCACACATGAGTCCATAAATGATGCCACCTGGCCAATCCATCTCGTTAGGGGTCTTCCTCTTTTTCTCTGACCCTCCACCTTACCAAGCATGACATCCTTCTCCAGCGATTGTTTCCTCCGGACAATATGTCCAAAGTATGAGAGACGAAGCTTAGCCATCTTGGCCTCCAAGGAACACTCTGGCTGCACTTCTTCCAAAACAGATTTATTGGTTCTTTTGGCAGTCCATGGCACTTTCAGTATTCTCCTACGGCACCACACTTAAAGGCATCAATTCTTCTACGGTCTTCCTTATTCACTATCCAGCTTTCATATCCGTATGAGGTTATTGAAAATACCATGGCTTGGGTCAGGCGCACCGTAGTCCTCAAGCTGACATCTTTGTTCTTCAACACTTTAAAAAGTTCCTGTGCAGCAGATTTTCTTAATGCAATATGTCCTCTGATCTCTTGACTGCTGCTTCCACAAATGTTGATAGTTGATGCAAGAAGAATGAAGTCCTTGACAACTTCAATCTTTTCTCTGTTAATAAGAATGCTGTATTCTTTTCTTCTTTTTTTTGATGCTTCATTCAATATTTTCCCCCATAGAATCCTTCAGTGTTGCGACCCGAAGCTTGTATGTCTCATAAAATCTTTTAGCCTGAAAATTTCTGAGTGTGCTCTTCCTTTTAGGTTTTCTAACTCCTGGTCTTTGCACATTTGATTAGATTACATTGTTTTCCAATCAGTTACTTTATTTCATCATTTCTCTCAGTCTTTATAGGTTTTATTGTGGATTGAGTGAAAATGTACAGGGCAGATCATCAGTTTTACATTCAACAATTCATAAACCTAGTTTCATTACAATGATTTTACTCCACTTCATGTACCATCATTACCAGTGTTTCTCTCTATTCACTTAAGCTCTTAAAAACAACAACAACAACATCAACAAAAAAACATTCAGGCATATATAATAATTTACACCACCAAAGGGTACATTCTGCAAGTCTGCCTCCTGGCCACCAGCTCTAAGTTCCTCTATTCCCGTGAATCTAGAGTCCTCGGTTGCTCCCTCTCTCCATGCCCCATCTCTGCCTCCATCTCTGGTAACGCTGCTTATCTGGAAAAGTTCTCGCATTCCTCTTGTGCTCTTCTCCCTTGATGGACCTAAGGTCCTTTGTTTTTGTACTGTAAGATTAACCATTCCCCTGTTTTTGTTACAAAACATCTACCTTTACAGTTGTGGCAATCACAATTAGTCATAATAACAATTACTCACTATTGAATCGTAAGAATCTTATCTCCATTTCTTTTAATGAGACCCATCTAGGACCCTTCTTCCCCACACACTATTAAATTAAGCTCCCTCTTGAAGCCTTGTAAGCCAGTCACTTTGTCTCTTTATTGATCCCTCATTTTAGGTAGCCAATGTCTAAGTTGTCAATCCCTATCTACCCTGTGTACAGAGGGGATAGCATTGATACTTAATATGAAGACACCTTCCTGCTCTGTTGGTATTTAGAGTTACTACCTCTATGAATATAAGGAGCTCTGGTAGCATAGTGGTTACAAATAGGGCTGTGAACCTCAAGATCACCAGTTCAAAACTACCAGCTGTTCCATGGGAGAAAGAGGAAGCTTTCTGTTCCTGTAAAGATTTACAGCCTCAGAAACCCTGTACAGGGTCACTATGAGTTGGAACCAGCTCCAGGGCATTTAACCACCACCACCACCTCTATGAGTATAGATCAAGTTCATCAAATTGTAACAATTTACCCTCCTTTCCTTTATCAAAAATTGTTTTGTTCTTTTTTCTTTTTTTTAATCTTCCTCTAGTCAAGTTCTGATTATCAAGCCATCAAGGCAAGGCAAAATGGGTATTATCTGCAACTTTAGGTGTTCTTGTGCGACTCCTTTCAATTCATATCAGCTGGATGCTTCACTCTCAGCTATAGCCCTCTATGACTATGTTCTTGTTCATAGGCTCAGGTGTCCCCAGGTCTCACCACACTTTGGACCAACCAGCCCTTCCTCTTCTCTCTCTCATTTCCAGGACAGAAAGAGTCTGTGGAATGTGGTTGAACTCAGCCCATTTTGATGTCTTTCCCCCCTCTTTCATTCATCAGTAGACCAACATGGGCACCAGCAAAGTTAAATGCCTGCTTATGTGTTTCCTTTGAGTTTCAGTCTTAGAAGGGGGTTTTCCCTAAAGAAACTTGATTACTTTCCTTAATGGCTACCCAGCGATAAACTTGCTTATTCTTGTACTAGCCAGTCATACTGCCATTTTTGTTTTTGGATTTTCCTGATGATCTTTCTTTGAAAAGATATCTTCTGTTGTTCTATCTGTTCCAGGCTGATCTGCTTGTCCTTTCTAGTGGGAATGTCCCACCTCAGAAGGTTCTGGATAGGACTCAGGATTCCATCAAATGTCCTATACACTGCAAAGGCTCCACAGGAGGCCTATTTCACTGGGCAAGTTCTAGAACCAATTTTGGGTATTCCAATCAGTTAGAGGCTGAAGACAGGCTTACAAGTTTTCTGTAATCATGTTTCCCAACATTCCTTTCTATCCAACTCAAGTTTCCATTTTACAGTAGTAGGCAAGGGAAACCAATATACATAAGACAGTCAAGCATCTTAGTATTATTTCCCCTCTTCAAACTGTGCCTTAATCCCTGTATCACAGAGCCCAGTTGTTCCAACGCTGAGCATGCATCACTATTTACCTCTGTCCCAGGATTGGAGGAAGACTCATTAACAACCTGCAATTTGCTGATGATACAACCTCGTTTGCTGAAACTGAAGAGGACTTAAAACATTTACTGATGAATATCAAAGACCACAAGCCTTTGATATGAATTGCATCTCAATGGAAAGAAAACAAAATCCGCACCACTGGATCAATAGACAACATTCTTATCAACAGAGAAAAGATTGAAGTTGTCAAGGACATCATTCTTCTTGGATCAACTATCAACACTCATGGAAGCAACAGTCAAGAAATCAAACAACGTATTACATTAGGTAAATCTGCTTCCCAAGACCTATTTTAAAGCGTTGAAGAGCAAAGAGCTTGAGAACTAAGGTGTGCCTGTTTTCAAAAACCTCACATGTGTGTGAAAGTTGGACAGTGAATATGGAAGACCATAGAAGAATTGATGCATTTGAGTTATGGTGTTGGAGGAGAGTATTGAAAGTGCCATGGGTGGCTAAAAGAACCAATAGATCTGTGTTGGAAGAAGTGCAGCCAGAGTGCTCCTTGGAGGCCAGGATGGCTGAACTTCGTCTCTCACACTTCAGACATATTGTCAGGAGGGACAAGTCACTGGAGAAAGATATCATATTTGGCAAGATGGAAAGTCAGAGAAAAAGAGGAAGACCCCCAGAGAAATGGATTGTCAAAGTGGCAGCATCAATGGGCTCAAGTATGGCAACAATTGTGAGGTTGGCCCAGGACTGGGCAGTGTTTTGTTCTTTTGTGGATAGGTTCGCTATGAGTAGGTACTGACTCAATGACCCCTAACAACAACAACAACAACATTTAGCTCATGCAAACTTGTCTCAGTGTTCCACTATCTACCTTGTTCTTCCACTCCCTCCCTCAGATATATATTTTTGTCTTTTCCTTTTTTATTGTATTTTTCATGATCGTTTGCTTTCTGCCTACATAATGTTCTTGATGCCATCCCACAATTCCTCTGGTCTTTTGTCTTTAGTTTCTAATGCATCAAATCTGTTCTTAATACGGTCTCTGAATTCAAGCGGTATATACTCAAGGTATGATATTAACTCTTTTGGATTTGTTTTAATTTTCTTCAGCTTAAACTGGAACTTGCATATGAGCAAATGATGGCCTATTTCATAGTGGGCTCCACACCTTGTTTTGGCTGATGATACTGACCTTCTCCATTCTTTCTTCCCACTGATGAGCTATTCTTGTTGTTAAGTGCTATCCAGTCAGTTTGGACTCAACAAAGTCCTGTATAGGATTTCCAGGGAGCGGCTGGTGTGTTTGAACCATTGACCTTGTGGTTAGCAATGAAGTTCTTATTGTACTATGCCACTACCGATACTAAATTTAATTTCTGTTTATTCCATTTGGTGACATTCATTTGTAGTCTCTCTTTTTATGTTGTTGCAAAAATGTATTTGCAAAATTCTATCTCGATCATCCCCAGTTCTTAATCTTTGTTTTCAACTTCCACATGACAAGCACCAATATTGTCACTACTTCTTGATTCCAGGATTGATCATTTTCATTTGATATAAATCTTTAACTTTATCATCACTGGTTTTCATGGTTTGTGTTGAAATTTGAAAACTAGAGGTATTAACTTGTCTTTCTTGTAGGCATATAAATATTATCCTTGCACAGATAGTATTGCACTTCAAGATAGATCTTGAACAGTTCTTTTTGAAATTAATGCGACATTATGTAATTCCAGACATAGTAAACCATACGGTTGTCTGATTCAAAACGGTGACTACTAGTCCATTTCAATCACTAATGCATAGAATATTGACTTTTATGTGTTCCATTTAATTTTTGATGACTTCCAGTTTTAGATTCATACTTGGTACATTCCATAATAGAGTATTAATGCCTGTTTGCAGCTGTTTCTTCTCATTTGGAGTTGTACTCCATCAGCATGAAAGTTTGCTATTTCCAAGTCTTAAGGTCAACTCCAGTTTGAGGAGGTACCCATTCCCACATTATATTTTCCATGTTTTCCAATCTGAGGGACTCACTTTTTGGTACTGTATCAAACAATGTTCCTCTGCTATTCATAAGTTTGTCAATGACTAATTATTCTGAATTGGTATGCCTCTCCTTCTTGCTAGTCTGTCTTAGTCTGGAAGCTGTACTGCAACCTGTCCACAATGGATGATCCTGCTAGCATTTAAAATACTGATGCTATAGCTTCCAGCATCACATCAACACATTAGCATCAACAGTATGACAAACTGACAAAAGGGTGATGAACTACATTATCTATTATTAAATAGTAATGTAACTTCTTCCTTGTTAGATTTAATAAGCTAGATTTTGCTCATTTAACTCATTGAATTTCATCCTTTAAAATTGAATGACAATCTCCCCCTGTAAAGATTTATGAACCTAGTTTTCTCCCCTTCAGTCATGTTTACTTCATGTGCGTGATTAATTAATGTATACTGATATAAATCTCACCATCAGCAGTTCGAAATTACCAGCTGTTCCACAGGAGAAAGACGAGGCTTTCAGCTTCTGTAAAGATTTACAGCCTCAGAAACACTGTGCAGGGTCTCTATGAGTTAGAACCAACTCCATGGCACACAACCACCACCATTGTTTATATAAAGGTTGATAGTATGTGCTGTCAAATTCTATAATAAGTGTTATGTGTTTTTGTTGTGAAGTGGCCAGTGAGTCAGTTCCATCTCATAGTAATTCTATATGAGAGTTTCCAAGGAATGGCTGGTGGGTTTGATCTGCGGACCTTGTGGTTCAAACTGACTTTGTGGTCCAGCGCTCATCCTACAGTGTCAGACCAGTACACATAGCCATTAAAATTTCTCAAATGAATTTGAATTTTTCAATGATTACACAGAAAAAATGGTAAACCAATTTTGTGAAGAAAATGTGAAAATCTTGAAGGAAGTGAACTGACAAACTGATGTAGAATTTGGAATAGGTATTACATTTAAATAATAACAAAATGTAAATGACATTAGCTTTTTTCCATTTCTAAAATGTCTCCAGAAATTAATCTACTGAAGGCATCAAGAATATTTCAATAACGAGAACATCACTTTTTTTGGACTGAAACTATGGAAACATTGTATTGTAAACATGTTTCATAACCTTGGCATAGACAGTTGAATGACAGTATAGCACTGCCAATAATTATGACCTGAACAAAATGCAAATGTAATTATGTGCACAGTTTTTATTCTCCACATGCACTTTTTCAAGCAATTTTATTTTAACTGTTCTTCTTCCAGACTTCTGCTTTGTTACCCTTTAGAATTTTAAAACCAGTAATATCACCAAGTTTTAGAAAAATCAATATAACTGAGCTTATTTATGGATCGGACATTGTTTCGTTCTGCTGTACGTGGAGTCGCTATGAGTCGGTTCCGAATAGATGACACCTGACAACAACAACAACTACAATTTATGGTTCTGTTAAGTTTATTTGAAGTTTGCTACTTAATAATCTTCTGGGAGAAAAATAATTTGAAGAACTGACCATTCCAACTCAATCAATTTAAATTTTGTATACATGAATATACAATCTTCACTTTGACATTATCCTTGAAATGATATCACAATCATTACTTTTATACTAAATTTATCATGTCAGTATATATTATAATCAAGATTAATTAATGTTAATTAGCATTTCAATATAATCTAATGTTTTTTAATTTTTTGAAGATTTGTAGTTTTTTAAAAATATATTTATTTGTATGTGAATATTATATTAAACAACATATAAAGCAGTCTTCATTTAAGAACATAAATTAATATCCAATACTTTTGTTAGTTAGTGACAATATAGACTTACCTGGTCTTTTGAATTCACAACATTATAATCCCAATTCCTTCTAGTAATACACACACATGCAAACACACAAGGAAATAAAGAGGGAAATATGATTTTTACCAGTTCAATAATATAGCAAGTCTCAATAATACATCAATAGAAATGTAATAAATATCTGCACTGGTCATCAAACAATGTTACTCAACTGATTATTTGATGACACTATTATTTTTCACATCAATGTATATATTAATTTTATATTGATATGCATATATCTATTATATAAAGAAAAATGCACGTACACTCTGATATTAAATACATAGAATCTATGATTCATATCACCATAGATACACACCATAATTCTCTTTGTTTTGTTTTTTTTCTTTTTACTTATGTTTTAAGCATAATCAACACACTAGCAAGGATAGATTATACTAGACTTTTCAGAAGGCAATATGAATTTTATAAGAAATGATACAATGAGATGGGAGAACAATCGACAGGTCTCAATGGGTAAGTGAGACAGAGGTAAATAATGATATGTGCACAATCTGGGAACAACAAGGTTCTGGGATACAGAGATCGAGCCATGGTTGGAATGTGGAAAAGGGGGGAATAATATTAAGATGCTTGGTGTCTTTTGAATCTTGGTTTTCCTTGCATTCTATTATAAAATAGACACTGGAGGGGGAGAGAAAGGAATAGTGAAAAGCATCACCATAGAAAGCTTGTAAGTCCGTGTTCTGCCTATAACTGATTGGAATACCTAAAATGGGGCTAAAACGTGCCCAGTGAAGGAGGCTTCCTGCAGAGCCTCTGCAATACTTAAGACTATAAGTGGAAGCCTGAACCACATCCAGATCTCCAGAGATGGGAAATTCCCACTTGAAAGGATAAGCAGACCAACCTGGAGTGGCTAGAAGAACAGAAGACACTTCTTGAAAGAAAGACCTACAGGAAAAATATAAAACAACATAGGCAGACCTACTGTTACTACAAGAACAAGCAACTTGCTTGCCCAGGAAACATCAAGGCAAGTGGTTGGGTCCCCTCAGTGCAAACCCCCTTCCAAGACTAAGATTCAATGGGAATACACACTGTGATTGGTAACCACGCTCTATACCGATAAGGGGAAGTGAGGGAAAAACAGCAATGAAGTGGTGAGCTAAGCCCTACAACGTTCAATAGACTTCTGTGAACCTGGGTGAAGACCTGCTTGGCCAGCAGTGTGGCAAGACCTGGGGACTATTGGGCCCAGAGTCAGTGACAGCCATAGAGGACTAGAGTGGAGAGTGAAGCATGCAGCTGATAAAGAAGAGAGGGTACATGCATAAGAACACCCACTTATCCTGGCTTCAGTGACTGGATGATCAGATCTCAACCAGAAGTAAAAAGAAGAGGGGGAAAAAAAAAAGTATTCTCATACAATTTGATGAACTTGACCTACACCTATGGATGGAAGCAGTAGCTCAAAAGAGGGAACAAGTCCTTACAGCAAGAATCATTCCCAACCCCTCAACACACAGAGTAGACAGGGATGGGCAACTTGGACATTGGCTACCCAAAATGGGGCATGGGGGGCTACAATGGCAAGAAGTGACTGGCTTACAAGCTTTCAAGGGAACCTAGATCCAGAGGGACTGGAAGAAGGTAGAATCTCCAGTGAGTAGTATTCAATCTGACTAGGCATAGCTGATGCAATGAAATGCAGATGGGTCTCTTGTGATACAATAGTGAATAATTGTTATCAGGACTGTTTGTGAGTGTTGGAAATGTAAAGGTAGATATTTTATAGCAAGGAGGGGAGTGATTAACTTTTCAGTCTAGGAGCGGAGGTCCCTAGAACCATCAAGGGAGAAGAGCAGAGAGGGGGACCCTACCCAGAGAAGCAGTGATGCCTGAAATGGAGCCAGAGATAATGACGTGGAGTGATGATTTTCCTTGCATTTTCCTTGCAGCTGGAGACTTTAGATCCAGAGAGGGAGAGTGACTGTGTGTTGAAGACCTGGGGGATATGGGGGAAGGATTGCATAGAGGGGATTTTAACCATGGCAATGAGACGATATATGATAGAATGAATGTGAAACTAATGTTCTCCCATGTAAACTATCACATAATTCACAATAAAACGTTAAAAAAAACAATGAAAATATTTTTTCATGATAATAATTTTCTAAATTATTATTTTTCATAGTAATGTTTTATATTCTTATTATCATAGTCTTTTTATTGTGTAAGTACCCCTAGAATAAATATTTTCTGAAACATTATACATTATGGTTTTAATTAATTCAAAATGAGGTATTTCTTTATACAGATTCTCACCACAGAACATATATAACCAAAATCTCATTACTAAATATAAAATGTTAGTTTTCCATGTTTTGTATAAATGTTTTATTTCTTTATTTCAATTTTGATTAAGAAAATTGCAGGGCAGCCATGTCAAGAATAAAATGAGTGAAATTAATTTGTTATCGCACTTAATATAGGAATCCAAATCCTTTAATAAAAATTTCAATAATAAATTCTATCATGTATTCTAGTCTATATGTCAAGCAGAGTCAGAAAGTTTTTTATAGCTTATCGGATAATTTTATGAATGACATCAAACCTTTTAAGTAATTATTAATATTGCATTTTTGTCAATAAAGACATAGAGGTTCATAGAAATTACAGAAAGCCTATGTAGTTAAACAGCTATTAAAAGTAGTATTCAAATCCTGCTCCATAACTATTTAGCAAAAACAAAATAACAAGCAACAAACTCTCCTTTTTCTGATAATCATTTCTAGGGAAAACAAATTAATTTCATTGCATTTATCATTTGGAACTTTATCTTAACAATGCAAACATCTCTCAGATGTTAATCTTATGTGTTTTAATTCTGGAAATCAAATGAAGCTTATAAGGTAGAAATACATCAGATAAACTGGAAATCTTAACTGAACTTGTTCCTGGAGGCACCTCCAAGTAAAACACACAGAATAATACAGAAAATGTCTTGAAAGTATTTACATGTTAAACTTCACATTATTATGGAATAGACAAGTTGAAATATCATGTATACAGTTGAAAATATACAGTCTTATCAGTAAATATCTTCAAACCCAATTTTCTAACCCATATATTAAAGATTCCTTGTAGTTTGCAGGTTGAGTTTTTCTTCAGGAGTAATGATGGGATGGTGCCAGGTCACGCCTCTGGCCACTGTTACTATTATTATTCTGTCACAACACTCTTCCTGTCCAGTTAAAAAGTGCAAATTGTTTCCCTAAGGTCCATAACCAGCAGCCCATGCTATCTGCTTGTTTACTTCTTCCTTAGGACTTGTATGACCGCTGCCTGAAGCTCTAAGCACTGCTTACACTCTGAAGGTGTCTGCTCCTACACCAGTCAGACTATTGTCCTTGGGGCAGCAGGGGTCTTTGGGACCCTGCACGGGGCTCGCCTGTCCATTGGACTTTTGGCTGAGATCCGTGTCAAACTCTTCAGAATAATCGTCTGTTGGAATCGAGGGCTGAACTCCTGAGGTGCTACATGAACTTGAGGTAACCATTGAAGATGGGGAGAGAGGAGGAAAGGGAGGGGCCTTCTCTGTGGCTGAAGCAAGAGAACACTGGCTACCAAGACTTCCAGGAGACCTGAGGGAAAGGGGGTGAGCGGTCAATAGGGGAGGGGGGCTGTGTTGGAGTAAGTGGTAGACTGTGAGGTAGATGCGGTGCTAGGATCCGGGAAGCTGACAGAGTGAGGGAATAAACTAGGGTACTCTTTGGCCTTTCTTGCTTAAAAAATAAATAAATAAATAAATAAATTCTAGAGATTCAAATTATTAGAATTAAACACTTCATTTTCATTTTCATTTATTGTAGACTGATATTAATTCAATTACACTTTGAAAATTAAAATATTTTAAATTACTTTTATAAGAAAGGAAATGCAATTTTCTACAGACTATCTCTAGTAGCGTAGCGGTTACGAGTCAGGCTGCTAATCTCACAGTCAGCAGTTTGAAATTACCAGATATTCTGTGGAACAAAGATGAGGCTTTCTGCCCCAGTAAAGATTTACAGCCTCAGAAACTATGCGGAATCCTTATGGGTAGGAACCGACTCCACAACATATAACTACAACAACAACATATAAAATAAGGTACACCTGACCAAAGTCATGGTATTCCAATCACCTCATATGCATGTGAAAGCTGGACAGTGAATAAGGAAAACCATAGAAATGATGCTTTTGAGTTATGGTCTTAGAGGGAATATTGAAAGTGCCATGGGCTGTCAAAAGAACCAACAAATCTGTTTTGGAAGAAGTGCAGCCAGAGTGCTCCTTGGAGGCCAGGATGACCAACCTTCATCCCTCATACTTCGGACATATTGCCAGGAGGCACCAGTCACTGAAGAAGGATATCATGTTTGATAAGGTAGAGGGTCAGAGGAAAAGAAGAAGACCCTCAGCTAGATGGATTGTCAAAGTGGCAGCATCAATGGGCTCAAGTGTGGCAACATTTGTGTGGTTGGCCCAGGATCGGGCAGCGTTTTGTTCTGTTTTGCATAGAGTCGCTATGAGTCAGTACTGACTCGATGGCACCTAACAACAACAACAACAACAAATACAAAATAAATTATATATTTTTAAAAAATGTAATATTTACTTTATAATTGTTGTTGCTGTTGTTAAGTGTTGTCAAGTCAATTCCTACTAATAGAAACCCATTATAGGATTGCTGAGGCTATACGTTTTTGTGGGAGAATGAGGTCCAATCTTTCTCCCATGGAGCAGATGGTGGGCTGAAACCTTTGACTCTATTACTTGAAGTCGAATGCAGATCCTATGACGCCACCATGCACCCACTATAAGTAGTATTCAGGATAAAGGATTTTTTAAAAGTAAATCCTGCATTTCTATAATGCATGCTGATTAAACATTATTACATTTTCTACTTCAGAAGGACTTTCAATATGGCATGGTCCTTCTGAAGTCCTTTCATTATTACAACACTTTCAAATAGTTCAAATCAGGTAAAAATATAGAAGTATCATTTAAAGTATTAAAATGCTACATTTAAAAATAACATGCAATTGTTGATATATAGCCATTGAAATACATAGCTTAAATACCAAAACTTTTGGAAAACATAACTTCTGCTAGTCAAAAGCACCAATGCTGTATGAACTTTGTTGTTTGGATAAATGAGTAACTGCTGTTGGAAAAAACATAAGTTGTTGATGTTACATACCATTTAGTCAGGTCAGACTCAGAGTGATCCTGGATAGGGTTTTTAAGGAAATGATGGTGAGTTTGAACTGCCACCTTGAGGTTCAAACCAACCTTGCAGTCTAGTGTTTATGTTGTTGTTGCTCAGTACCTTTCAGTTGGTTCCAATTCATAGATTCATAGTGACCCTGTATAAGGTTCGGAGGAACAGCTGGTAAATTTGAACCGCTGACCTTTTGGTTCAAACTACTTTGCGGTCTAGTGCTTATTGTACAGTGCAACATTACAACTCCACTCCAGTGCTATGTTGTTGTTGTTAAGTGCTGTCGAGTCGATTCTGACCTGTATACGGTTTCTGAGGAGTGTCTAGTGAGCTTGTACCGCTGACCTTGCAGTTCAAACTTTGCTGTCTGGCTCATGAACCCATAGCGCCACACCAGAACTCTAATATTATCTGTTGTTGTTAGGTGCCAACGAGTAGGTAACGAATCATAGTGACCTATGCACAGCAGAACGAAACATTGCCCTATCCTGGGCCAACCTCACTATTGTTGCTCCGCTTGAGTCCATCATTGCTGCCACTTGGCCAATCCATCTCGTTGGGGGTCTTCGTCTTTCTAATGCTATAGGTATCCTGAAATAGAATTCAGAAAATATTTATTGTACTCATTACTATAAACAACTACATTAAGTATAGCAAGTCAAGCAGCCTTTTGAGTATTTGTCACTGCAAAATTAGAAAATCACTATAAGGGGCTTCAAAAAGTTTGTGGGAAAAATCCAGTTCCCTATAATTCCATTTTCCCAGGAACTTTTTGAAATTCC
Organism: Chrysochloris asiatica; assembly: GCF_000296735.1. Taxonomy (NCBI): domain Eukaryota; kingdom Metazoa; phylum Chordata; class Mammalia; order Afrosoricida; family Chrysochloridae; genus Chrysochloris; species Chrysochloris asiatica. The sequence continues at coordinate 9,883,059 of NW_006408581.1, read as the reverse complement.
TTTATATTGATAGTCTTCTCTTCTAAAAATGAAAAACAAAACAAAACAAAACAAAAACCCAGTAACTTAATTAATATATCATAAAGCAAACACTAACATGATTCCACCTTATGGTGACTCCGTGTGCCCCCGAACAGTACTGCTCTGTAGGGTTGTCTTGACTGGAAGCTTTACACAGGAGTTCCAGTGCACATGGTTAAGTGCTGGAGGAACTACTGAAAAGTAGCAGTTCAAAACATCCAGAAGTTCCAAAATATAAGACCTGGCAATCTGCTTTCAAAAGGTCAAAATATTAAAAACCCTAAGTAGTAGGTGGACTCCGCATCAGGACACTGACTAAAACAATAACAACAACATTTTTAGAAGCAGATCACTTGACTTGCTGAGTGGGTCTGAACAGCCAAGCTTAGGGTTTTAGTGAACTCAAAGAACAAACCTACTGCTGTGCAGTCTTTTCTGACTCAGAGGAACTCTTTCAAATGAATACAATGGCTCCCTAGGGATTTCTCAGGCTTAAATCTTTGTGGAAGCAAACTGACTCATCTTTCTTAATCAGAACAGCCATAGGGGTTCGAACAAACTTTTGGTTAGCAGACCAAAGCTTATCTACTACAACACCATGGTTCCTTTTTAGGTAAATATTCAAGTAAAGTATTTGTGTCACCCAGGGACTTCATGCATTATTCTTTAATTCATGTCCCTATAATGTGTTTTTCAATATATGATGTATTGATATGCCTGTGTTAGAGTTTTAAATTATTTTATATACTTGCTAACTTTAAAATGTGTTAGTTCTTTCACTTGTATATTTGCATATTAACTGAAATCACCATTTGATTCTGTAGCTTCCAATAAAGCTGCAAAGTTATTAGCAATTCCTAATTTCCACTTCAAATTTTATACTTTTTCTCACTTTATCCATTTCAAAGATATGTTTTATGAATGATCAAAACCATAAGAAAAGCAGGCTAGTGAAAGTCATATCAAGTCTTCATATTTTTTCTTCTGTTTTGCACGTTAATCTGACTTGCTAAAAACAGTCAGTGCAAGCAAGCATTGTTCTTTGCCTTGAGTTAGAATTGATGACTTTAGGGTAAGAAGTCACACAAGTTTTACTAGCAGTACTTACTGATTCATGTGTAATGGCACACATTTTTTTTTAAAGTTGATGATATGCCAAAGAAAACCAAAATTATTTGTTAATCATGTGTGTTTCCTTTCTAAGAGACCTATGCAATTAAGGATTTGTTCTCTTGTTCATACCCTTTTCTCCTAGTATTAAGAAATAATTAATGGCTATTGTTCTAAACTGTTCAGAATAAATTAGCACCTTTACCCCTCACCCAAAACTGACCCTTATCAGCAGGCACATGTGAGCATCAATCCTATAATCCACTTTACTGTTACACATTTTTTTCCATTAACAGAGCAGAGAATATATTGAATGTGGAAGTTGAAATATATACACACACAGTAGAAAAAAGAAAAGGAAAGTGGCAGCGTTTCTATCACAGACTGTGTGTGTATATATATACTAGATAACATTACCACCAGGTAACACCATCACTTGTCTTACAATGTTTGTGGTTATGCCCTTTTTATGTCCCACAACACTGTATAGTTGTAGAGCTATAATAGAACTAGATGTCGAGGTCCTATGTCGGGGTCCCGCCTCAACAAGGAAGTGTGGGTGTCACGAAGAAGGGAGATCTGGTGGCAAAAGTGATAGAGAAAGAGAGAGATGAAATATATACAAAAAAAAACCAGACACACAGATATGATGCAAGCTGGCAGGTAGACA
>NW_006408581.1:9874236-9880838 GCF_000296735.1 Chrysochloris asiatica | reverse complement strand
GAGAGCATCTGGGTTAAACTGATTATATTTAGAGGTGGTTTAATGGGGCTGCCACTGATCAACCCAGGGTCTGCGTATGCTGTCCCCAGCAACTAGATATTGATCTACATGTACGCCCACCACATATGTTAGTTTTAGAGACTATAGTAAATTTCACAATTTCACTTCAGGGTAAATAAGGTGCAATCATATACTTTTTTCTTGGACAGAGGATTGAATTAATCAAGTAACAAATGCGAAAAGAAAAGCATAAATAAAACATTTTAGTTAGTTTAACTAGAAAGCAGGGCTTGAACAACAACAACAAAAAAAAATCTAGAGAAAAATGTGTAATGTGTCATTTAGAAAGCAATCCCTGGAAACAGGATAGTCTTGATGAGTGAAACAGGAAAAGAGGGAAAAAAAAAAAAAATATATATATATATATATATATATGAATTACCAAGGCGATGGCTGCTAGGGATGATTGGCCAACATGCTCACTGAGCTAAATTGATGAGTTAGTCTTCATTTTATGGTTTTTGTGTTTGAATTAAAAGGGTAAACAATTAGATTTAAGGACAAATATAAGTTTTTTAGGTCACTATTAAGCCTTCCATTAAATTTTTAGATATTCTTAAATATCCAAATAAAAGTCATTCATGAGTCCTCTATAAAATTATAGGTGTGGAGTAAAGTCAGGAGAAATAAAGGAAAATTGTATTCTTGAAGTGAAAATATTTTCTACAGTGGTCTTATTTAATAAAGCATGAAGATATACAGATAATTAGATCACAAAAGTCTTCAGTTTTCTACATCCTAGCTCATGGGCTTTAAACTCTGCTCAGAACCTCACATACACAGTTAAAGATAGTGTTAAAACACACCTTTTGTGAAATACAAACAAAGGTACTTTACTTGCCATAAGTATTAAGTTTGGGTAGAAACTACAAAAACTGGACTAATTGCTGTGTGGATTCTAGGAAATGCAAGGGTAGGAAAGTTCAGAGACCATAAACGGAAGCTCAATTGATAGAGAATCATTAGCTTTGGAAAGTTCAAGTCAGCATTTGGACATTGGGCCATTCAAGAAATTAGATGATTAAGAATTGCAACCCCTACCTCTATTTTTCCACCATCAGTCTGACAGTTTTTCATTTTGTGGTAGCTTTTGTGTTGCTTTGATGCTGGAAGCTCTGCCGCAAGTATTTTAAATGCCAGCAGGGTCACCCATGATGGACAGCTGTCTATGGAGCTTCCAGAATAATAAAGCAGACTAGGAAGAAGGAGAGGTATACTACTTCTGAAATGTTAGCCACTGAAAAAGTTATAAATAGCAGTGGAGCATTCTGAGTTATAGTGCCAGTAGATGAGCCTTTCAGATTGGAAGACACTCAAAATACAACAGGAGAAGAACTGCTTCCTCCAAGTATTGTTGACTTTAGTGATGTGGATTAAAGAATTAATTAATCCTTAATTAAGAATTAATAATTAAGCTTTCTGGACCTTCATTTGCTTATGTGGCACAACTCAAAATAAGAAGAAACAGCTAGAAGCATTCATTAGTAATCAGAACATGGAATGCATAAAGTATGAACCTAGGAAAATTGGAAGCTGTAAAAAATGGAATAGAACACAAAATGAACCAGTATCGGCCATTTTTAATCAGACAATTATATAGTTTACTATGTCAGGAATGACATATTGAAGAGGGATGGCATCACATTAATTGTCAAAAATAACATCTGAAGATCTACCTTGAAGTATAATGTTGTCTATGACAGGAGAATACACCTACAAGGAAAACCAGTTAATATTACTATTCAAATTTTTGTGCTATTCACCAGTGCTAGTAATGATGAAATTGAAGACTATTATCAACTTCTGTCTGAAATGGATCAAGCATGCAATTAAGATGCATTGATATTTACTGGTGATTGCAATTTGAAAATTGGAAACAAAGACGAAGGATCCCAAATTGGAAAATATGGACTTGGTAAGAGAAATGCAACTGGAGATGGAATGATAGAATTTTGCAAAACCAATGACATAATCATCACAAAAAAATTTTTTTTTCAACAACGTGAAGAAAAAAAAAAAAACTGGAATAAAACTGACTTTAAAGATAGTGGAGAAGTTCAATATAATAAAGCAAGACAAACCCAAGGTCCAAGTGTGCTCATATGGAATCCTCATGGACTTAATCGAATGTTCATATGCAAGTTCAGGCTGGAACTGAAGAAAATTAAAACAACTCCATGAGAGCCAAATAGGACCTTCAATATTTCCCTTCTGAATTTTGAAACCATTTCAAGAACAGATTTGATGTATTAGACACTACTGACTGAAATTCAGAAGAATTGTAGGATGATATCAAGAATATCATATATGAATAAAGTAAAAGGTTATTAGAAAGACAGGAAGAAAAAAAAAAGATCAAAGTGGATAAAAAAAGAGACTCTGAAACTTGCTTGAAGGTAGAGCAGCTAAAGTAAATGGAAGGCACTAAGAATTAAAATAGATGAATAGAAAATTCCAAATTCAAATAGTCTAATGAAATGTACAAAAACATGAAGTTAGAAAACAAAAAGGGATAAACATGCTGAGTTTTTCTGCAGTTGAAAGAACTGAAATAAAAATGCAAGCCTCAGGTTGCAAGGTTGAAAGGTTATCTGGACAAATTATCTAATTATTCTAGACACATTTAAAGAAGATGAAAAGATAAATTAAGTCCATGTACAAAAATAGAAATTACTAATGTTGAGTCATTTCAACAGGTAGCATATATGATCAAGAACCAATGATATTGTAGGAAGAAGTTCAAGTTGTTTGGAAGATATTGGCAATAAACAAGACTCCAGGAATTGATGGATTACAAATTAATATCTTTCAACAAACTGATGCAGTACTGGAGGTGCTCATTTGTACTTTTCAAGAAATATGAAAGATATCTACCTGGCTAACCAATTAGATCCATATTTCTGCCATTCCAAAGAGAGGTGACCTAAAATAATGCTAAAATTATTGGACAATATCACTAATATCACATGCAAGTAAAATTTTGCTGATGATAATTTTTACAATGATCACAGTAGTATATTTATAAGGAGCTGACAGAAATTCAAGCTAGATTCAGAAGAGGATGTAGATAAAGGGAAATCATTACTGAGGTCAGGTGGATTTTGACTGAAAGCAGAAAGTACCAGAAATATTTTTATTTGTAGTTTATTGACTATGCAAAGGCATTTGGCTATGAATAACACTGTGAAAAATATGTGTTCTAGAACACTTAATTGTGTGCGTGAGGAACCTATACATAGAACAAGATACAATCTTTCAAACAGCACAGGGGAATACTGAATGGGCTTAGAATCAGGAAAGAGGGACAGCAGAGTTGTATCCTTTCACTGCAGTTACTCAATATGAAAACTGAGCAAAATCTGAGAAGGTGGGTTACATGGAGAATAATGTGGTATCAAGATTGGAAGAAGAGTAATTAAGATACTGCAGTATGCACATAATACAACATTGCTTGCTGAAAATGAAGAGTACGTTAAATACTTACTGATAAAGATCAAAGAAAATGAAGAGTACTTTAAATACTTACTAATAAATAGCCAGCCTTCAGGATGAATTGCATCCCAGTGTAAAGAAAACAAAAATCCTCACAACTTGACCAATAAAACATCATAATAGATGGAGAAAAGATTGAAGTTGTAAAAAACTTCAACTTGCTTGGATCCACAATGAATGATCATGGAAGCAGCATTAAGAAATCAAAAGATGCATTGCATTAGGCAAATCTGCTGCAAAAGATCTATTTTAAGAGTTAAGAGCAAGGTGAACCTAACCCATGTCCTGGTCAATCCCTCGTACACATTTGAAAGTTATACAACGATTAAAAAGAATATAGAATAATTGATGCCTTTGAATTATGAAGTTGCTGAAGAATATTGACAGTACCATGGATTTCCAGAAGAACAAAGTAATCACTGTAGAAAGAAATACATTCAGAATGCTGATGCAGAGATGGCAAAGCTTCATCTCTCATAACTTGGGCATATTATCAGGAGGGAGAAGGTACTGAAGAGGAATACCATGCTTGGCAAAGTAGAGGGTCAGTGAAAAAGAGGAAGACCCCCAACAAGATGGATTGATGCACTGACAGTAACAATAGACTCAAAATTAACCACAATTTTGAGGATGGCCCAGAACCAGGCAATGTTTTGTTCTGTCTTGTGGAAGGTTGTTATGAGTCACAACTGATTGGACAGCATCTAACAACAACCAACCCATATTTTTTAATCTCCTGGCTGTTGATAAAAGCAGGAAGCATTTGTCCACAAATTGACCCTTCCAAACGGTGAAGTCTGGCCTGGTATTGTATTAGTCTTCATTTTCTACCAGGTGTGCATGTCTGATGGTCATGTAATTTTCTAAAAGTCTCTAGGGAAGGAATTAAGAAAGGAGTTGGGCTGCTAACCTCAAGGTCAGTAGTTCAAAACTATCATTCTTTCCTTGGGAGAAAGAGGAAGTTTTCTGCTCCCATAAAGTTTTATAGCCTTGGAAACCCTATACAGGATCACTATGAGTCGGAACCAGCTCCACAACACGCTACCACCATCATAGCTAGATTTTGAATCAAGAAACTGTGTAGTTGCACCAGAACAAGAATGATCAGAGCCTACTTGAAACTGGCTGGAAATGAAGCAGTTGGAGCTAGATTTGGGACAAAGAGAATTTGTTATGGCACACACATAATGCCCTATAGGAGTTATCATTTATAATGTAGCTCCATACAGTGTTAAATAAAGCAGAACTAACTTCTGTGAGTTACTTTGCTCAACAAAGTACAATTTTTATATCCATATGACTCAGATGAAATCTACTAGAACTAAAAATAAAATAAAACTTTATTTTATTTGTCATATTTTGATTCATCCATTTAAAAATTCTTATTTCTAAAGCAAGAAAGCCAGTGTCCTGAGGGATTCAGGAAGAAAGTGGCAAGGATATTTGAGGAAAAAAAAAAAAAAAAATTTCCACTGCAGACTAAACATACAGATACCATGAAAGTATCACAAACTGGAGTTGTATTAGAAATAAGACCTGGTTCCCTTATTTTATGTGGTACTGAGAAGATATGTTTGTGTGGGAAAAATGAATACACAGAAACTTGTTTTCTCACCAAAATTAGGAATTATTTACAGTGTCAACATTCTAATGTCAAAATTAAACAGTTTATGAAGTAATCTTATGTTTTAATAATTTTTAGCTGGAGAAAATAATTTGCTATAAAATCACATTTAATTTTCAGAATGCTGAACAAAATTGTTTTTAGTACAACAGTGAGCACCTTTTAGGTGTTTATAGAAGAATCAACTATTAAGACTTGTACTGTATAAATAAACCAAAAAGAGTAAAAAGTTAATTAACCTAACAAATGAACACAGAAGAAACAGGATGCATCTACAGGTGGTAAATCATTTCAACTGTGAGGGAAATGGGAAAGCAAAAGTGATAGCCAGATGTTCAAAGCAACGAAAATTGTACACAGGAAACCTGAATTTGAATTCCAAACTACAGTTTAATGTGATCCCTTCAAGGCAACAGATGCTCACGGGGAAAGAAATGGGGAGGGCAATTTGTTGGAGACAATTACATTCATATTAAGATCTGAGACTTAGACATCAAATTGAAGATTTCTCATAGTTTGGTTGCATTGTCACATAAAATGAATGTTCAATATTAAAATACTTAGTAAAACTGTCTGTAAGGAGTCCTGTGTTAGCATACCATTTACCCTTAAGCAGATGCTTGACCGACTATGTTTAGAGTAACTAAACTTGGTGTAGTTAAAAATAGCATATTAATTAGAGGCCACTTTCTTAAAATGTCATTTTCCAGTTGATTTTAAAGAGTAAAAATAACAAAATAAAGATTAAAAATGTATTTAATATCAGATGTAGGCTACCAACTAACCAGCAAAAATATAGAACATTAATTCTATCTTTGAGACCCTTATATGATGAACATTAACAAACAAAAGTCAACCACAATAGTAAAGCAATCAGCTGACTTTATTGATTATTTTATCATATGTATGTGGATAAGGACTGTACTACTAACCATAAGTTTGGTGGATAAAACCTACCAGCTACTTCTTAGAATCACTACACATGGTTTCTATTTGTCAGAAACTACTCCAGGGCACTTAACAGCAAAAGGATAGCAGATGGTATAATTATTTAAAATCAAAAGTTTGTTTCTTGGCTATTATTATAAAACTGGAAATGAAGAAATTAAATATATGAAACTATGTGCTTACTGTTTGATTCACAACATTCACCCTTTTATCTTACTGTTGGTGTCAGCATACGCAGACCCTGGGTTGATCAGTGGCCCGTGACATGGACAAAAATCCAATTCCGGGGTCCTCCTCAAGATAGTGAGCCATGAACCCTGAGGGCCAAAGGAAGTGACCTCCTGACATCCCGGGTTCATTGGTTTTTGTGAACTCACTGGTTGGCTACCTCTGTATAATTTTCTTTGATCCTAATATTGTTCATTCTATGCTTCTAACTCCAGTAATTGTAGCTTCTGAGAAAATGGTTTCTTTTACA
>NW_006408581.1:9869426-9873986 GCF_000296735.1 Chrysochloris asiatica | reverse complement strand
AGGTTTTTAGAGAAAAACTACCCAAGGTTTGTAAATAAAGTTGAATGCTAAATTCTGGGCATGTTGGATTAGAGGATAATAGTGGCAGCCTCATTAGCATTTAGATACAGATAAATGAAGCCCGGTGCCTGGGATCTTGCTCACAAACAAAAGCATGAGCTTTTGTTTGTAAAGTGTACAGAGACAGCTTGGCTCCCTTCAGGAACCTTGCTTTATGTTATGTATCCTTAAGAAACTGCACGCCGCTGCTCTAGATCATTTAAGCCTAAAAGTTAATATGTAACAGCTTGATTGCACCTTTTTTCTGTAGAAATAAGAATGTTAGATTGTTAAGAAAAACTATGAAAATATCTTAAAAGTTGTTCCTGTGAATCATTATGTCCTGTTTTGAATGAATAATCACATTTCAGTTCTGTATCCTATCTTATCTAAAGAATCACATCCTCCCTTTGTGAATTACATCCTTCCTTTGCAACAAATCCCTCCTTGGAAAAAGAAAAGACTGAGGTAAAGTGAGTGCTGCATGCAATGCAAGACAGTGCAATGTCTGCTGCAGATGAGCTTGTCTGTCAGCTTGCATCAAACTTGTATGTCTGTCTTCTTTGTGTTTGTTTCTCTGTCTCTTTCGCCTGCCAGACTGCCCCACTTCGTGAAACTTACTCTAATGTCGAGGCAGGTCCCCAACATCTTACAAGTAGGTTTTTTTCATTCTTTTATTTTTTTCTCAGTTACCTTTTTAAATGAGTGCTTTACATTCATATAAACATCAAGAGAGAATACAGGGAAAATAAGTCAGCAACAATGGTATTTTTCTTTCTTAGGTTTGTTAAGAATTTTAATAGTTAAAATTATATCTAACTTGACTTTGGACCCTCATGTAAATAATATTCAGGAAAAAAAAATTGTTTTTATCTGTTTGTTTTTTTTTCCTAGGGACTACAAGGTGTATTCTGAATATCAGAAAGCTTTTTAGACTTGATGGTTGCTTTACCACTTCATCAAAACAGAGAAGATCATACTACTGCATAGGTCCTTCATTGTTTTGTTGTAATATGCATTGCATTCTCATAAATTTCTTTTACAATGTTATAGTATTGCTTTAAAATGATGCATATTAAAATATCAGGAGGTAAAAAATTAAATATGTACATACATACATAACACACATATATGTATAATTTTATTGTTGTTAAATGGTATTAACTCGGTTCTGATTCACAGTGACACTGTACAGGGTTTATGAGGAGCAACTAGTGAGTTTGAACCTCTAACTTTGTGGTTCAAACTGACCTTGTGGTCCAGTGTTTACCTGAAATCACCACACTAGGACATTATATAGATATATACGTTGTTAATAAATGTCATTTTGTGGTTCTGACTTATAGATATCTTGTACAGGGTTTATGAGGAGTAGCTGGTAGATTAGCAGTCCCTTTCTTATAGAGTGGCGGTATGTACTGTGGAGTCAGTCCTAACTCATAGTGACTCTGTATAAGGTTTCCAAGGCTGTAAATCTTTACAAGCGCAGAAAGCCTTATCTTTCTCCCACATATCTGCTGGTCGTTTCAAACTGCTGACCTTGAGGTTAGCTGCCCAACTCATAACCACTATGCTACCAGAGTTCCATATAAATATATATTTCATCAATAATATTATTTTAGATATGCTTCCTTTTACTTGAAGGATATCTTTCTATTCTATTATTTATACCATGTTAACCCATATAGCTTCTTTTAGCGTATATTATCATGTATGTCTGCTGGGGGAAATTGTTTTACTTTTCTCTTTTGCTTTGTTTATTAATTTGAAAATATTTTTATCCAGCTTTCATTCTTTTAGTATACCTTTTGCCAGATATTAAATTCCAGGTTATTATTTTTATCTTTTTTCAGAAAATTTAAAAGTTAGCTTCTTCCTCTGATTCTTCTTCTTCAGCAGTTTCTAGCCAGGTTAGCCATTGATTTACCTGGAACAAAGCCTTACCTTTCCCTGGAAACTCTGGGGTTATATCTTCTTTCCAAGCCAAGAAAGCTTCTTCTTCAATAACTTCCATATCATCAAAGTGAACCAAAAAAACGAAGTGACATGCCTTTTGAGAAGTTGCTATTGTAGCAGGGCACCTGAAGAGCATTCAGTGCACTGACTTGTAGACTGACATGATCATGAAGGGATTTTTGCATTACTGGCTTGAAAGAAAGAAGCAGTTGTTTTTCCTGCTCTAACTGTTCTTTGGAAGAGCAGAGGAAGAATCTGTTTCATCACTGGATAGGTTTACTTCACTAGAAATATATTGTAAGAAGCTAGTCATTCAGATGTTCACAAATCCTTTATCTACACGAAGTTTAGGAGAGATGTTATCATTAATCCACTTGTATATTGTTTGTGGGGATGGATCCAACTTTATTTGCTTTAACAGTTCCTTCTCTAGTTTGAGTAGTGGGAATAAGAAACTCAGTCCCTTTCCTTCCAAGATCTTCAACATTCGGCCTTTATTTTGATCAATTTCTGGAAGCATTTTCTGCATATTGACCTTGCTTTGTTGAAAAAGTTGTGTTAATCATTCTCGATCTTGTAATTTAGCTAATTGCTGAAGGTAAAGTAAGAAGAGAGGTAAATGGGTGTTACTTTCTAGTGGTTGAGCTAGTTCACAAATGCTCACCAGCTCTGAAATGATGGTATAAGCTGCAAACTGTGCTAAATACGTTTGTTTTGTTTTAATATTTTTTTAATATGACTTTTGAATATGTTTTCTCAGTATTCACTCAAATTATCTTAATGCAATGTGTCAAGTTTCTTTAGCTTCGTTCAAAGTGTTCTCCTTATCTTTTGGTTTTACTAATCTGACTATAATTTACTATTAATGGTCAAATTGCTTGTTGCTTGCTTGTTTGTTTATGTTATACATCTGTGAGTGTTTTTAATTTCTAAATTATGCAAATGTATGCTTTTCCCAATGATTTTTGATTTCCTCTTTCTTCAGTGTTCTGAACCACAGTTATTTCCATGTATACTGAGAATATACATAAGATATACATTTTTATATTGCTTGATACATGCCTGGTGCTCACTTATTTTTTTTCAATATCTTTTTCTCTTTGTTGGGCTTCAAAATGTCTATTGCTGCATTGCAAATATGCTCTGTCCTTTGTCATGTTTATTTTCCTCTTTAGCCAATACAACAAATATTGTATTTTAGATACTACAATTTTGTAAGTCCTTAGTATATGACTGGAGGTTAAATATTAGATGGCTAAGCACAAGGTCAACAGTTCCAGTCCACTAGCTGCTCTTCAGAAAACGTATAAATGGTTGCCATGAGTCAGAAACATGCAAAGACTTGGAGTTAGACAATCAAAAGAGAGAATATGCTCAATATTTCTCAAGCTGAAAGAATAGGAGAAAAAATTCTAACCTCAACTTGAAATATGAAGGATTCTAGGGGAAAATTTTTGAATGATGCAGAAAGCATCAAAAGAAGATGAAAGAAGTACCCCAAATCACTGTACTATAAAGAAATGGATCATGTTCAACCAGCTCAGGAGCTAGCATATGCTTAAGAGTCAATGGTACTGAAGAAACAAATCCAAGGTGAACTGAAGGTATTGTCAAAGAGCAAGCCTCTAGGATTTACAGAATATAAATTGGAATCTTTCAACAAATTAATGGACCACTGAAGGACTTCACTCATCTATGCCAAGAAATTTAGAGATAGCTACCTGGCCAACTGATAGGAAGAGATCTATATTTGTACTCTCTTCAAAGAGAGGTGACCCAAAACAATGCAGAATTCATGAGATAATATCATTGATACTACATGCAAGTAACATATTGCTAAGGATAATTCAAAAGCAGCTGCAACAGTACATTGATAGGTAACTGCCAGAGAATCAAACCAGATTCAGATGAGGACATAGAGCCAGGGGTATCATTGCTGACATCAGACATATCTTTGTTGAAAGCAGAGAATACCAGAAATATGTTTACCCATGCTTTATTGATTGTACAAAGGCGATCAACTTGTGTGTGGATAATGACAAGCTTTGGACAACATTGCAGAAAATAAGTATTCTAGAACACTTAATTGTGCTCATGAGAGACCTATACATAGACCAAGAATCAATCGTTCAAATAGAACAAGGGAACATGAAATGGTTTAAAATTAGGAAAGGTGTGTGCTAGGGTTGTATTCTTTTATCATACTTATTCAATCTGTATGCTGAGCAAATAATTCATTAAACTGAATTATATGAAGAATGTGTCATCAGGATTGGAGGAAGACTCATCAACAGCTTGTGATATGCATATGATACAACCTTGTTTACTGAAAGTAAAGAGGATTTAAAATACTTACTGATGATGAGCAAAGATCACAACCTTCGGTTTATGGTTGCACCTCAATTGTAAAGAAAACAATAATCCTTACCACTGGACCAATAAATAGCATCATGATAAATGGATTAAACAGTGAAGCTGTCAAAAACTTCAGATCCACTATCAATGCTCAAAACAATAGTCAAGAAATCAATGATGTACTGCATTGGACAAATCTGTTGTACAAAC
>NW_006408581.1:9839619-9864931 GCF_000296735.1 Chrysochloris asiatica | reverse complement strand
GGGTACTATTCAATCTGTCTGGGCAGAGCTGATGAAAGGAAATACAGATGGGTAACTCGTGATACTGTAGTGAATAATGCTTATCAGGACGGATTATAAGGGTTGGAAATGCAAAGGTAGACGTTTTGTAACAAGGAAGGGAGTGATTAATTCTCCAGACTAGGAGTGGAGGTCTCTGGGACCATCAACGGAGAAGAGCCGAGAGCGTGACCCTACCCAGAGAAACAGAGATGCCTGAGATGGAGACAAAGAAGACAACATGGCGTGATGAAGAGGCTGGGGACTTTGAAGCCAGAAAGGAAAAGGGACTTGGGGCTGAAAACCAGGTGGGGTGGGGAGGGGGAAGTGTAGGGAGTGGCTATCTAGGATATACCCTTTGGGTGGTGGATGAGGCATGGAGGGGATTGGAACCATGGCAATGAGATGATATATGATGGAATGAATGTAAAACTAAAGTTCTCTCATGTAAACTATCATCTAATTCATAATAAAACATTAAAAAAAAATGATTGTGAAGATGGCACAGGACTCCACAGGAATTCCATTCTGTTGTGCACTGAGTTGGAATGAGTCCAAACAGACTTGATAGCACCTAACAACATCAACTGCAATTTTTAAGTCTAGGAAAGGTGGCTCATTTTAAGATTTTGTATTTCCCTTCCAGAAGCCCTCGTAGTACATTGGTTAAGGCATTGGGCTCCTAACCACGAGGTCATAGCTGGTCAGCAGGTGAAAGATCAGACTGCCTGTTTACAGTGTCTGAAATTATAAAGATAGATGCTGTCATTGTTATTAAGTGTCACTGTGTCAGTTCTGACTCATAATGGCCTTGTACAGGGTTTCTGAGGTGCTACTGGTCAGTTTGAAATTTTGACCCAAGAGTTCAAACTGACCTGGCGGTCCAGTGTATATCCTATAGTGTCACACCAGAACATATGGCAGTGGACTGCTTTTATTTGTTTTGATTTTAATTTTCCTTCTAGACATTCTTATCTTTTTATTGTTGTTATTATTTAGTGCCATCAAGTTGAGCTCAGCCCCAAAGTGACCTTGTATAGGGTTTCCAAAGAGCGACTGATGAGCTTGGACCACTGACTTTGCAGTACAGTGCATTAACTTACACTGCCAAAATTAAAATATTAGTATATTTTCCTTACATCCTTGCATATAGATGCAATGACTGATTAAAATTATTTTTCTTATAATTAACACTTTGTCATTTCATGTTTGGTCACTATTAGTTTTATCTAGAGGATGGATCATGTTTTCCTGTTTCTCTGACACTGTGAATAATAATTGTAATTTAGGGAAGCAATTATTTTGATGAGTTCCTACTGTATATTTACATTTCTCTAGCAATTGGTATTTATATATATATATTTTTTTCTGCTCATCAGAAACCCTATACAGGGTCATTATGAGTCAGAACCAACTTGACGGCACTTCACAACAACAACAAAAATCAGTATCACACATTTGGGGTTTAGAGATAAGTTATGGAATGAGCAGATATTGTACCCACAACTTAAGGCTTTCCTAACCATTCATGATATGTGGTTGTACCAAACCTTCTTCTTTGTTTCTCAGGGCAAGTTTACATGTTTCACACTGAAATTTTAATCACATCTTACTGTACAAGTAAATTGGTGTCTTCTCTAACCAAGATCTGTAAAATAAGAAAATGCCGACATGTTTGCGAACTGCTAACATGTTCTTTTCACATCGTGGATATATTTTGCCTTAGTTTCAACTCAATAACCACTAATCTCTTGCCACAGTCCATACTGTCTTAATACAACGTGTTTGAATCCTCACCATAGAATATTTGTGCCTGATTATGCTTTTGTTTGGATCCCAGAAAACCCACAATTAATTTCCTCTTTCCTATGTCTACAGGACATACACTCTCTCTACCACCAGTGTATGCCTATTCATATTTCAAATCGCAACACAGTTCCTTTTTTCCCAGGAATATTTCACTAACATAGATTGTCACTGACATGTCCCCATTATAATGAAGCCTCCATAATTTTTTAATACATTGATGAATACGACAAAAAAGTTGGGAACTTACTACACTAAAGTATGCAAGAATAAATGTATAAATGAGTATACAGTCATCAATGACCTCAAGGTTGTTTATATTTTTAGTATCATCATTTAATATTGTTAAGTGCTGTCAAGTCAGTTCAGATCCTATATAGGGTTTCCAAGGAGCAACCCACCTTGCAGCTAGCCATCAAGTGCTTAACCTAAAGTGCCACACCACAAATCCAAACCTAGCTATTTGTTGTTGTTAAATGCTGTCAAGTCAGTTCTGACCTAACTCTCTGCATACTGTTACAGAGTACCATTGACTCATTTCTGAGTCATAGTTCTGGTAGCGTAGTGGTTACGAATCAGGCTGCAAACCACAAGGTCAGAAGTTCGAACCTACCAGCTGTTCCACGGGAGAAAGATGAGGCTTTCTGCTCCCGTAAAGATTCACAGCCTCAGAAACCCTGTATGAGTTGGAACCGATTCCATGGCACATAACATCAACAAGTCACCCTGTATAGTGTTTCCATGGACTAGCTGGTAGGTTTCAACTGCTAACCTAGGATAAAGCAGTCCAGTACTTATGTGTATATATATGTATATATGACAGAGACAGAGAGTAGTGGTGTATTAACCTGTGTGTGTGTTTCTGTGTGTGTGTGTGTGTATACATATATATACATCAATTCTTAAACTTGTTTCAGGGTCAGAGATAGTTACTGATATCCACAGAATGCCATTTCTTCCCTTCATACATATATTATAGATAAGAGGAAAGGAAAGAACTGTGAAGAACAAATTCACTTTATCTACCTCTTCCTCATAAAAAGAACTTTTCTCTGACATCCTGCTCAACATGTGTACTTACATTTTTTAGACACAATCTAATCACATCAACATAGTTGCAAGGAAGTTTGGAAAGTGCTCTCTTGTCAAGCATGTTGTGGTGTTACATAAAAAGCAGCATTCTGCTGCAATGGAGGAAAAGGAGACAATTGACAACTGGCAACTTGTACCATAATTGTTTTCTAGTCTCACTCTAATCCTAATAAAAAATAAATTCATCATCTAATTCTACAACAAAACGCCTCTGATTTATATTTATATTTTAAATAATATTCAATAACCATTAAAAAGTTGTCTCATGTCCATTATTCCCTTTAAACGATATATTTCTTTTCCAAAATATCGTGATAAATATATTTACTCCATTAAACATTTTAAATTACATAATTTCTTCAGTCTCTAAGAAATAAAATCTAAATAATTTAATACGAACATTTAAGAATATCTCTAAGCAAATTCTGCTTTTTCCTACAAACTGATTGACCTTCACTACATAGTTGTTGTTAAGTGCCGTCGAGTTGGTTCCGACCCATAGCGACCCTGTATAGGGTTTCCGAGGAGCATCTGGTGAGCTCGAACTGCCGATTTTGCAGTTCAAATGGCTTTGCAGTCTGACTCATTAACCCATAGCACCACTCTACTTAAATTGGACCAGCTTGATCATATTACTCTGAAATACAGAATTAATAAATCTTGGCCTATTGTCACAAACTTTCTAAATTCCTTTCACATACCCTAATTTTTCCAGGCTAGTTTCAGAATGATCTATTCCAGAACATTGTCTAATCTTCAGTAGCCATCCTTGATTTCTCTCACCTCTAAGTTCATATAGAATCCAGAAAAAAAACTATTCATTTACATTCAACACTTCCTTCTTTACAAATATTTGTCCATATTCTGAGTTTTTTTACTGATTGAAAAGAGAATGATTTAGAGTACTTTGTTATACAGAGCTCTACAGATGTGACTGAAACAAAAAATAATTCTAAAATTACAAAAATAATTAAATGAAAAATATAATGGAAATTAATTGTGAGCAGATTCTTAGTAGACACAGAGATAAAAAGAAATGAGCTCGCTGGTTCCATAGTACCCTTCTCGAAATGTTTCTTTCATGCTTTTATACAATGAGGTAATATATTGAGTTTTATCATTTAAAAGCATAACTCTCTTAATACAAAATAAAAATAACATTTTCTTTTAGAAATATGCTAAGTATATAAACAATTTGAAAATTAGGCACTAGAATGCTAACTTATCTAAAGAAATACTGCATATATGTAGGAATTCTTGACCACAGAAACAGAAAATTTATTTTTCCCAAATCAATGCTATATTATTTTAAAAATTGAAAATACAGAATGTAATTATATACAGCAATTTGTTTTTTAATGACTTTATATTCAAATATTAACAAAGACATGAACAATAGAAAATAGTTTTACATGTCTTTAATGTATTTTTATTTCTTATAACTGAAGAATAAGACCATCTGTGCTATATATTAGTTGGATGAAGGACTAAAATATATTAAGAACTTCCTTAATCCTGAAAGTACAGGTGTTATGACTCATGCTCTGGGAAGGTAGCTAAGAAAGCATTTGTTCAACTGCATAATTGAACTCACACAGAGAAGCAAA
Source organism: Chrysochloris asiatica (assembly GCF_000296735.1). NCBI lineage: Eukaryota > Metazoa > Chordata > Mammalia > Afrosoricida > Chrysochloridae > Chrysochloris > Chrysochloris asiatica. Next base: position 9,860,408 of record NW_006408581.1, on the reverse strand, counting down.
GATTGTCTAGTGTAAGAACTGGGTTTTGTGTTCATGACTGATGAGATTGTTACATCAAGTAAAATACAAGCCATCACTGGTGCCACACATATGCTAGTTGCTGATAAGATGCTCCTTTGGTTATTTTACTTTTATGCCATCTGTCTTTTATATACTAGGTTTGTAACTATATTTTTACTTTCCAAATGGCTAGTTTTGATGACTGATTGCATTTTCATGCAAGGACATTTATAGGAATACAAAACCAAATAATCTCTCCAGAGAAATAATTATGATCTATATAGATTTATATACTCATTTTAGGTTTAGTCATTATAAGGGTTGTCTACCAACAGATAAAGAGTTCTGGTTTTGAACAGCTAACTGGAAATTCATTGTTTCAAACTTATCAACTGCTTCTTAAAAACCCTATACAGGGTCACTAAGAGTCAGAAATGACTCCATGGTAAAACCACCTACAATCAATAGGTAAAAATTTTTTAAAAATTAAAACCTGAAAATCCTCCAAAATCATTTTATTTACTTATTTATTTGGTAAACAAAATACACTGTAGCTGAGTCAGTTGTTGTTATACGCTGTGGAGTCTATTCCCACTCATAGTGACCCTGTACAGGAATTCTGAAGCTGTAAACCTTTACGGGAGCAGAAAGCCTCATCTTTCTCTCGTGGAACAGCCGGTAGTAAGTCAGAGATCTACTAAATGTTCTCTTTATATTTCTATTTCTAAATGTTGTTGTTAGATGCCCTGGATTAATTTCTGACTCATAACTACTCTATGCACAACAAAAATGAAATGCAGCCTGGGCGTACACCATCTTGTTGTTATGTCTGAGCCATTGTTGCTGACACTGTGTCAGTCCATTTCATCGGGGGTTGTCCTCTTTTTCATTGACCTCCTGCCCCCATTTTCAAGCCTGATGTCATTCTCTAGGGACTGGTCCCTCTTTACAACATGTTCAAAATGCTAGAGATGATGTCTCACCATCCTTGCGTTGAAGGATCATTCTGACTGTGTTTCTTCCAAGAACGTGTTATTGGTTCTTCTGGTAGACAATGGTATGCTCAATATTATTCACCAATACCATAATTCAAATTGTTCAATACTTTTATTATTTATTGTCCATCTTTTGCATGCATATGAGGTCTTTGAAAGTAAAATGTCTTGGGTCAGGTGCACCTTAGTCCTCAAAGGGACTTCTTAGCTCATTAACACTTTAAAGAGGTATTTTGTAGTAGATTTGCTTAATGCAATATGTTGTTTGATTTCCTGACTGCTGCTTCTATGATGCTTGTCTTCGATGACTTCAATCTCTTCGCTGTTTACCATGATGTTATTTATTATCCAGTTGTGTGAAAAATGGAATTAAAAGACAATAGAATTTTCCAACAAACTTTCGAAGTCCCCTTGTATATAAAATCAAAATAAAACATAGAAAACTAAAACTAAAACAAAACCTTTAAGTGTGTATGACATTGGGAACTGAGATATCTTGTTGTTAGTTTCCATTTAGTTTGTGTCTATTCATAGCTACCCTATGAACAATCAAACAAAACACATCTTAGTGCTGAACCAGCCTCAGAATTATTGTGATGCTTGAGCCCATTTTGGAGCCACTATGTCAATCCATCTTGTTGAAGGTCTTCCCCTTTTCCAGAATCTTTCCACTTTACCAAGCAAGTTGTCCTTCTCCAGAATCTTGTCTCTTCAGATAACATGGGCAAAGTAAGAAAAACAAAGTCTTGCCATCTTCGCTTCTGAGGAGCAATCCAGCTATACTTCTTCCAAGGTTAGTTGATTGGGTGATTGATTGGTTGATTTTGTACTTTAGGGTATACTAGATATTCTTTGCTAATATCATAATTCAGATATATTAATTCTTCTCTGGTCTGTCTTATTCACTGGCCAACTTTCATATGTATATGAAACAATTGAAAAATCCATGTCTTGAGTCATTGAACCTTATTTCTCAAAGTGACATCTTTGCTCTGAAATTCTTTAAAAAGGAATTGTCACTTGATTTTTTTATTGCTATTGACGTGTGTTTTGATTCTGGATTCAAATAAAATGAAATCCTTGAAAACTTCAATCTTTTTTCTTGTTATTGGTCCAGCTGTAAGAATTTTTGTTTCTTTACATTCAGGTGTAATCAGTACTGAATGCTGTAGTCTTTAATCCTCATTAGTAAGTGTTTTGAGTCCTTTTCATTTTCAGGAAAAAAAAAAAAAAAAGGTGTATCAACTGATGAGCCTTTTTTCAATCCTGATGCCATGTCTTCTTCATATAGCCCAGGTTCATAAATTATTTGCTCAGTACTCTGATTGAATATATATGATGACAGATCACAACCCTGGTGAACACATTTTCTGATTTTAAACCATTCAGCATATTCTTATTTTATTTGAACAACTGCCTCTTGGCCTATATATAGGTACCTCAGGAGCACAATTAAATGTTCTGGAATTCCTACTCTTTGCAATTTTATCCATAGTCCGTTATTATCTACACAGCTGAATGCATTTGCATAGTTAATAAAACAGAAGTAAACATCTTTCTGGTATTTTATGCTTTCACTCAATATCCATCTGATGTCAGGAATGTTATCCTCATTCTATATACTGTTTTAAATCATGCTTGGGTTTTGGAAGTTGCAGTCATTCAAAGACATGAAATTAAATAAACAAGAGAAGAACATTGTCAGCATTTCTCAAGTTGAAAAAGTCATACTCGAAGTTGTAATTTTGAAGGACTCTATGAACAAAATAGAATGATGAAGTGCATCAAAAGAAAATGGAAGGAGTATACAGAGTCACTGTATCAAAAAAAAAAAAAAAATTGGTCGATGTTCATATATTTCAAGAGATAATATAAATAAAATCAATGGTATTGAAGGGAGAAATACAAGCTGTACTAAGGCACTGCTGAAAAACAAGCCTCCAGGAATTGATGGAATACAAATGGAAATGTTTCATCAAATGAAAGTAACTGAGATGTTCACTTATTGACGCCAAGAAATTTGGAACACAGTTACCTGGCTATCCAATTAAAAGATATATATTATATATATCTTTCAATATTCAAATATATTTGTGCAAGTCCAAACAAAGGTGACTCCATGAAATGTGAAAATTATGAAAGAATATCATTACTATTACATGCAATTGCATAAGACCATAGGTGAAATCCTGATCCTCATCCAGAATCTTCTGAGGTGGGACATTCCCACATGAAAGGACAAGCAGACTAGTCTGGAGCAGCTGGAAGAACAGAAGATAATTCTTGAAAGAAAGACCAGCAGATAATAAAACAAAACAAAACAAAAAACAATAACAGCAATCCAATTGACTACTACAAGAACAATCAAGTTGTTCCCCAGACAGCCATCAAGGCAAGTGGTCAGGTCCCCTCATGGCAAACCCTCTTCCAATACTGAAACTCAAATGGAATATACTAGCAGGCATATGGTCCTGCTGCTGATCACATTGGTCACTGATAAGGGGAAGAGGTGAATAAACAGCAATGAAGTTGTGAACTAAGTCAAACCACATTCATTAGACTACTGTTAACCTGGATTGAGACCTGGTTAACCAGCAGTATGATGAGATCTGGGGACACCTGGGCCCAGGGGTAAGGACATGGCTCAAGAGGACTAGAATGGAGTGTGAAGCATCCAGCTGATATAATGTAAGGGGGGATGCACAAGAACACCCACACTTGCAGATAGTACCCATTTGATCTGGCATCAATGGCTGGATGATCAGAACACAACTAGAGGAAGAAAGAAGAGGGGGGAAAAAAAAGGAGTAACTCACTATAAGTGGATGAATTTGACCTATGCTTGTGGATGCAGTATGACAAAGGAGCAGACAAATCTTTATAGTGAGGATCATTCCCACCCCCTTGGTACACAGGGTCTACAGGGAGGGGGGACTTAGAGATTGGCTACCCCAAATGGGGGACTACAAAGGCAAGAAGTGACTGGCTTACAAGCTTTCAATAGGGAACCTAGCTCCACAGGATACAGGGAAAGGTAGAACCTCCACTGAATTGTTTCCAACCTGTCTGGATGGAGTTAATAAAAGGTGAGAGGGAAAGTACTCCTGCAGTTCAATAGAGAATGATTGCTATCAGGTCTGACAGTGAGTGTTGGAAAGGTAAATGTAAATGTTTGGTAACAAAAGGAGGGAAGCAGCTGATTCTTCAGTCCAGGAGTAGAGATCCCTGGGACCATCAAGGGAAAAAAGCAAAGTGAGAGATCATGTGGCACTAGGGATGGAGGCAGAGGAGATGACATGGACAGAAGGAGAGAATGGGGACTCTGGAGTTAGGGAGGGAGAGGGGTTGTGGGGGTGGGGCAGGAGTGTGGGGTGTATCCTTTGGGTGTTTGATGATGCATGCAGGAGATCGTGATCATTGCAATGAAACAAAGTACAATAGGATGGATGTAAAGAAAATGTTCACCCATGTAAATGAACACATAATTCACAAAAGAAACTTAAAAAAAAAAAAACTTACATGCAAGCAGAACTTTACTGAAGATAATTTAAGAATGATTGAGGAATTTTACTAACTTGAAAATGATTAGAAATCGATGTTGAATTTTTCACTGTGCTGGGGTGGTGATACAGGAAAAGCATTGGACTGTTTGCTACAAGATCAGTAGTTCAAACCCACTAGCTGCTTCTCAGAAAACCTATATAAGTTTGCTATGAGACAGAGGAGGCACTTAACGACAACATGCTGTGTGTATGTCTGATAGATTAAGTTTTACCATTCTGGCTCAAAAGAAATGTGCTTGCTACACATCTGAACTATATATCTGGACCCTTCTTTTTCACCAACGACTTCAGAGCAGCTTGGCTTTCTTCCTTCAATGCCATCAGTTATTGAACACTGCTACGTCTTGAAATGTTTGAACATCAAACATTTCTTTTTGGTACAGTGACTCTATTCCTTTTATCTTCTTTGACACTTTCTGCATCAATCAATATTTTGTTCATATAATCCCGCAATATTTCATCCTGAGACTGGATTTTTTTCTTCAGTTCTTTCAGCTTGAGAAATGCTGACTGTTCTCTGCTTTCTCGTTTTCTAACTCCAGTTCTTTTCACATTTTATTATAATATTTTACTTTATTTTCTCCATCTGCCCTCAGGAATACTCTGTTCATCTCATTTACTTCCTCATTCCTTCCATTTGCTTTAGCTCTCTATACTCAAGATCAAATTTCATTGTCTCTGTGGACTTCCATTGTCTTTTTTGTTTGTTTGTTTTCTTTGTTGTCATGTTAATGACCTTTATCTACTGCCTGTATAATCAAATTGATGTCATTCCACAACTCTTCTGGTCTGTTATGATTAATGTCTAGTGGATCAAATCTGTTCTTGAGATGCTTTCTAAATTCAGATGGAATATATTCAAGGTCATATTTTGGATATTGTGGATATATTTAGTTATTTTGCTTCAGACTGAACTTGCATATGAGCAATGATAGTATGTTTCAGAGTCTGCCTGAGTCCTTGCTTTGGATGATGTTGTGGAGCTTCTCCATCTTCTTCTCTCACAGATGTAGTCAGTTTGGTTCCTGTCGATTCCATCTAGTAAAGTCCAGGTATATATTTACAGCCTCGGAAACCCTATACAGGGTCACTATGAGTTGGATCTGACTCCAGGTCACGCTACCATCACCAACAACAACCATTCAGAAGTAGTCTGGTTATCCATCTTCCTAGTCTTTCTTAGTCTAAACGCTTTGCCGAAACCTTTCTACCATGGGTGATCCTGTTGGTTTTTAAAATACTGATGGCAATTCGTTTCCAGCATCATAGTAACATGCAAATCACCTCAGTGTGGCAAAGTAACAGATGAGTGTTGGATTAGGCATATGATATGTGTTAATTAAATATGTATTAATTAATTTTTAAAGTAAATCTGGCATCATCACCTTTAATTTTAAACACCTATTTTCTTTAGAAGGAGCCTTGGTAGAGTAGTGGGTTATGTGTTGGGCTTTTAACCACAAGGTCAGAAGTTTGAACCCTCAATTCCATGAGAGAAAATGAGTCTTTCTGATTTATAAAGATTTATAGCCTCAGACCCTATGAAGTGTTTCTATGAGTCAGAACCAACTCAACAGCACACCACCACCATTTTCTTTAGCGCTCACAACATTTTTTAGACAAACCATTTATTGTAATGCTTAATGTTTAATATATTTATTGGATCTAGGACATTTATTTTCCTTATTTGTTATTTATGGTAAATAACACACATGGGGAAAATATAGAGATAGTCCTGTAGTGGTGCTTAAGGATAAGCACTGGACTGCTAACTACAAGACTGGTTGTTCAAACCTACCAGTTGCACCTTGTAAACCCTACATGGGATCGCTATGAGTCAGAATGGACTCAAAGGCACTTACCAACAAATCGATCTATATACATATAGATATGTTGTTGTTGTTGTTAAGTGCCGTTGAATCAGATCTAACCCATAGCAACCCTGTGTAGGGCTTTCAAGGAGTGACTGGTGAGCTTGAACCTCCAACCTTGCTGTTCAAACGGCTTTGCAGTCTGGCACATTAACCCACAGCACAGCAAGACTCCACATATACATCTAGATAGATATACATATTGTTGTTGTTGTTAAGTGCCGTCGAGTTGGTTCCGACCCATTGTGACCCTGTATAGGGTTTCCAAGTAGAGGCGGATGAGCTTGAACTGTCGACCTTGCAGTTCAAATGGCTTTGATGTCGGGCACATTAACCCATAGCACCACACCAGGACTCCAGATATACATATGTTGTTCTTTAGTGCCGTCGAGTCGATTCCGACCCGTAGCGGCCCTGTAGAGGGTTTCCAAGGAGCAGCTGGTGAACTTGAACTGCCCACCTTGCAGTTCAAATGGCTTTGCAGTCTGGTGCATTAGCCTGTAGTGCCACACCAGGGCGCTCTTTCTCTTTATATAAATATATATATAGCTTCTTCATCTTCTTTTCCCACAGATGTTGCCAGTTTTGTTCCTATGTATTCCACCTGAGCCAAGAAAATTGCATTAATCAATAACAGCTATAAACACTAATTGTATGTTGCTATACTTTGGTTTTTCAATGGTGAAGTGCTTGGATCCTAAATGAAATATATTTTCAAACTCCCTAGCTGCTCTAAGGGAAAAACAATCTGGAAATCTACTCCATTAAAGATTCATTGCCTACAGAAATCCATGATCTTCCAAATGATTTGTATAGATTTCTAACCTAAGGGTTGGCAGTTAAGTACCTTAGAAAAGATGCCTGGCAATCTGTTTTGTTAAGATTATAACCTAGACAACTCTATGGAGAAATTCTACTCTCTAACACAAGAGGTCAACTCGGTGGAAATTAACTTCATGAACACCTAATGCCTACTATATTTTCATGCATTGCTGTCATAACTTAGACAATTGTGTTAGTGATCTTCCATTTATATGAATGTTTCATGAATTCTACTTCTCAAAGGAGCCAGATATGGTGGTGTCTGTGAATTCTCCCTCACTACTACCAGGGAAATGAGCCCTGCCATCATAAATGTAAGCACTGGCATGCTAATCAAAAGATTGGGGGTTAGAAATCACTTAGCACCCTCACAGGAGAAAACACACAATCTGCTCCCCTAAAAATTACAGTATAGAAAACCATATGTTACTCTAATTGCACTATGTGCCAAAATGTACTTGGAAACAACTAAAAACAAATTCTAGAAAGCCAGGCATGAGATCATGCACGACCAACCAGATTCACCAGTTTCTAATAATGAATGAGAAGTTAATGACAAAAGAAAGCATAAGCCAGGTTATTCCTATTTGTCTTTTTGGAAACTGTTGCAGACCTAGCAAATGGTTTTGACTGCCAAGAGCAGCATCTAGAGTACATTGTTGGAAATTTGGGGGGGGGAATTTTTTTTTTAACAGTTATATTGGAGTTACTAAGTTCTGGTGTGGCTTTGTAGGATAAGCACTGCACTGCTAATGACAAGGTTGTCTCTTCAAATTCACCAGCCACTCCTTGGAAACCGTTTACGAGTTGGAAACAACTTAACTGGCATTTCGCAAAAACAACAAGGAAGCATTTATCCAAACCTGGTTCTCTAGCATTTTCAACATTTCTAAAATTTGCAAGACCAATGACTTGTTCATTGAAAACACCTTTTTTAAACATACAAAATGATTATATAGATGAACTTCATGAGGTAGAATACACAGAAATCATAGTGACTGCATCTGTAGAAAGAGAAGGTTGAAAAGTTCCATATCATCAGACGAAACAAGATCAGGGGTTGACTGTGGAACAGTTCATCAACTGCTAATATGCAAGTTCAGGCTAAAGCTGAAGAAAATTAAAACAAGTCCTGGAGAGCCAAAATATGACCTTAAACATATACCACCTGAATTCAGAGATCAACTCGATAACAGATTTGATGCATTAGACACAAAAGATGGAAACTAAAGGAGCTGTAGGATGATATCAACAAAATAGCTTTCTTTATAGGTACTTTTTCCATTTTTTCCTTCCAGAATAGGCATCTAGTGCATGCAACCAGGATCTTATTTTATTTTTAACACTTGCCTTCTGTGATAAACTATAGTATATTGTTTGTCTAACATAGAAAATACTATGTAGAAAACTAGCAAGCATTTTTATTCATAAATGTACAAATCCATTTAAAGTCTACTGTACAGGGTCGCTATGGGTCGGAACCGACTCAACGGCACTTAACAACAACAACAATCCAGATTAGTCAGACACAAAAAATGGAATCTCCATTTTTTTCTAACTTCCATTTATGCCGACATATTTAGCACAGTTTGCTACATTATCCTTCAATCCATGGATACATATTGTAAACATGGGAAGAACAAAATTTTGCATAAGATACAAAATGACAGTGCCATTTTGAGTGTCACCTGAGTCTAGCTACCATTCTTTAAATGTTATCTTATATATATACATATATAAATTAACTATATAATATATATATATATATATTAACTTTAATCAATGTTTAACAACAAGTAAGGAAAACAGACTCAGTTGTACAATAAGAATTCAACACATGTATAAAACCAGAGCACTCTTCTTCTCTAGCAGATTTTGTGAGATAAGGGATTCTCCTGCCTTCAACTAGGTGTCTGCCTCTGCCATATTTCCTTTGGCATTCTAATGAGGAAAAAGTTTCTCCTGATACATGTTATTTTCAGACACTTATAAAGAATTTCCGTCTTTTGGTGTTTGATCTTGGAAGCAGGTGTTTGATAAGACAGACCTTTATAGATAATATTTTCATTTGAATCTTAAATGAAATCCTCATTTTACTCCATATATATTTTACAAAATAATATAGTAGAATCTTTTTTCTTCTTCTTCTTCAGCTCTTGTAGCAAACTAGTTATTCAGAGACATTGTTTGAAAGAAAAAATAATGGGCATCTTCTATGAGTGTTCCTGAACCAAATTAATTAATCATTTCACTAAATGTATCAGATTCAGAATAGTTAAATTTCCATGGAAACTGAGTTGTGGTTTAGATTTAAGGACCAAAATACGTTACTACAGGAAGATAGATGACTGTTTAGACAGAGAATAATTTAAGTCTTTAAAAGTTAGTGTGGTAGTGCTAGTGGCTTCCTCCTTCCTTTTTCTGACTCATCAGTCAGCACTTCTGCTGAGTTACAGTGAACTGCCTCCTGGCAAGCCACGTCAGAGCTGGTAAAGGTCATTACTTCATGAACTTTCACTGCTGGGGAAAGATGGTTGAAGCAAGTTGCCCTGGAAAGCTCTTCATTGGAGGGCTCAATACAGAAACAAATGATGAAGCTCTGGAAGCAGAGTTGGCAAATATGGACTGATTGTCAAAATATTCTTGATTAAAGACCATGAAACCAACAAATCAAGAGGATTTTTTTATTTTTTAATTTATTTTTGTCACCTTTGAAAGCCCATCATATGCCAAAGATGCAACTAGAGATATTAACGGAAAGTCTTTGGGAGGAAAAGGAATCAAGGTGGAACAAGCCACTAAATCAACATTTGAAAGTAGCAGGCATGGACCCCCACAACCCTCAAGAAGCAGAGGCCCACCAAAGAGACCTTAGAGGTGGAAAAGAAGGCAATGGAGGATCAGAGAACCTTCTTCATGTGGGAGACACATTGATGATGGTGGATATTCCGCTAATTTTAACGTGAGTTTGTCCAGCGCATCACTTCCAGTAAAATGAGGACTGGTCCTCCCCCTAAAAGATCAGCCCCTTCAGGACCAGTTCACAGTTTCAGTGGAATGGGAGGCAGAGCCCCTGTATCACATGGAAGAGATAGTTATGGAGGACCACTAAAATGGGAACCCCTGCCCTCTTGTTCAGATGTGTATCTGTCACAAAGAGATAATGGATATTCCACTAAAATCAGCTATTCAAACAGGTTACCAAAATTCTCAGGATATAAGAGATTATGCACCACCACCAAGAGTCCTGGTGTGGGGCTGTGGGTTAATGCACCAGACTGCAAAGCTGTTTGAACTGCAAGGTCAGTGGTTCAAGCTCACCAGCTGCTCCTCAGAAACCCTATACAGTGTCACTATGGGTCAGAACCAACTCGACGGCACTTAACAACGATAACAACCAAGAGATTATACATTTTGTGATTATGGTCATTCCAGTTCACGTGATGACTATCCATCCAGAGCCTATAGTGATAGAGATGGCTATGGTCGTGATCATGACTATTTAGACCATCCAGGTAGAAACTCCTACAGATATTTCTATGAGAGTTATAGTAACTCAATAGTGCTCTACCTAAATGAGGGCCCCCACAATCTTCTGGTGGAAGCAGTATCTATGATGATTATAGCAGCTCACGAAACAGATATGGTGGAAATCATGACAGTTACTCAAGCAGTCAAAGTGATCTCTACTCAAGTGGTTGTGATTGGGTTGGCAGACAAGAAAGAGGACATCACCCTTCTATGGAAAGGGGTACCCTCCTCCACATGATTGCTATAGCAGTTCAAGACACATAGCACCAAGAGGTGGTGGCCATGGGGGAAGCCGATTTGAAGAGGGGGAGGCAAAAGCAGATACTAAAAACAAACAAAACTTTGGAACAAAATCCCTGTTCAAAGAAACAAACAAAATGTGGAACCTATCTGTCATAAGGAGTACTGGTGTGGCTGTGACACTGTGGGTTAATGCACCAGATTGCAAAGCCATTTGAACTGCAAGATTGGTAGTTCAAGCTCACCAAATGCTCCTCTGAAACCCTATACAGGGTCACTGTGGGACGGAACCAACTCAACAGTACTTAACAACAACAACAACAACAACAACAACAGCATCTCTCATAAAGGAGCTCTGGTAGCATAGTGGTTACAAATTGGGCTGCTAATCTCAAGGTCAGCAGTTCAAAACTACCAGTGGTTCCATTGGAGGAAGATGAGGCTTTCTGCTCCCATAAAGGAGCAGGGTTGCCATGAGTTGGAACCCACTCCACAACACATAACCACCACCACCACCACCATTCTGTAATAACTACCCAAGGACTCTTAAAAGGAAAAATTGTGCTACTTTAAAGAAAAAAGAAAAAAAATTCCTGCTAAGTACTCCTCCATAATTTTTATTTCTTGTGAGGAAAAAGTAAAACTTGTTTAATTTTATTTGATTTTATAACATTGATTTCAATAAGCAAATGTTGAATGTGTAAGACTTGACTTGTGTACTATTGTAATTCTCTTAAGTGTCCTTGAAGGTTACTTTCTATTATGTTTTTCCCAGTAAATGAGGCAAGCAATACTAAGATCTTCCACAAACATCTAGCCATCTAAAGTAGAGAGCTGAATCATTCTATCTATATAAACAAGCAAGATATTAGGAGGTTGGTTCAGTTGGCTACTGTAAGATTTCAGGGTGTCTTCAAACTTGAAATCTCAGTGTTCTGAGGGTACAAAACCTGAGATAGATGCTTAAGTAAGGAAAGTACTATTCACCCAATAAACCCAAAATAAAAGGATAATGCTGGCCATATATTACTTTTTGACATTTCGTTAAGATTCTGCAAGAGCTTCACCTTTCCTTCTTCCCACATTAAGACCATATAAGTATGTGTTAAACAACTACAGAATACTAAACAAAAAGTTTGGCCAAAGTCAACCATGAAGCTGCAAATAAAAAAGAAAGAAAGAAAAAAGTAAAGTATATAAATTGATAGATGGAGATGTTCTGAGTGGAGTATGTGGATTAAACCTACCTGAAATCTACTTCTAAAATGATGTTGGATTAAATAGTTCTGCATTAAATAACTCAAGTATTGTAAAATGTTCAGAAAGATTCTCTTAATAAAAGAAACATTCTATGATGGTTACTAGTGTTAGGAGGGAAAGTGAAATAATTCACTCACTAGCGAGTAAACATATGTTAAGTTGGATGACAGGGATGGTGATATACAACAAGAGGAAGGTAGACAGAGGAAAGATGAAGGCAGCATAAGACTCAGAAGGAATGTAAGAGTTAAAATGAATAGAGGTAAATACTGCTAACTGATGGTACATGGAGGGGACTGCAGTCATTTTAAAGAAACACAGTATGATTTGTTGAATGTTAAATTGATGATCTGCTCTGTAAGCCTTCACTCAACTCACACACAAAAAAGTTTAAATTAAAATAAATATAAATAATAATAATTCAGTCTTGGAAAAGTCTCCTCTTAACATCAATTTCTTTCACTTTCATCAACTGCAAAATAGAAACACCACCAAAAACATTGCCTATCAGGGATATTATTAGTATCAAGTGTGTCTGGTAGCGTAGTGGTTGCGAATCGCGCTGTGAACCAAAAGATCAGCAGTTCGAAACTACCAGCTTTTCCATGGGAGAAAGATGAGGCGTTCTGCTCCCGTAAAGATTTACAGCCTTGGAAACCCTGTACAGGGTCGCTATGAGTCAGAACTGACTCCATGGCACATAACAACAACAACAACCAGGGCTATAATTAGTATCAAGTGTGTCTTTTTATATGCCTTGCCTAGAAAATTGGGCTCCTTCCTTGAAAGATTGGGATAAATCAATTTTTTTTTTTTTTGTAAGTAATCATTCTTGTATCCCCATCAATGAAAAATTTATTTATTGAATATTGATGGCAATCCTTAACCAAAAGTTTGTCATTGTTGTGGTTTTTGTCAATGGATGTGTCTATGACATTAGTAATTTCAAAGCAGAGTTTTACAATATTCTTGAGGGTTTTTTTTTTTTGTTTGTTTGTTTATTCTCTTACAACTCTGCCTTCACCAAGTGAAACTGCACAAGTGTTCACTGCTACATTAGACTGGAATGCAGAATAAGAGACAGGTGAAGCCAAAAATGACCCAGCCCAGTGGAACCAGTGGAGCTAATAAAAGCCAAACTTAGTCTGAAGATCGAAGAACCAAAGTAAAATGCTTGTTTCCTAAGCCATTATTATTCATTTTTGTTATGAGTTTGTGTTTGTTTGTTATAAAAATTTGATTACTATGTAGGCCAGTAACATTACATTTTTCTTATCCACATTTAAGGCATTTTCTGGAGCCAGTTCCAACAGGAGGATACTTTACCTATTACCCATAAGTCTATGTAATTGTGTTGTTCTTTTATGGAATAGGATAAACCTGTGATTAAACTTTGTCTTTTAAAAAGCTCTGGAGCAAGTGACTTGTAACAAGCTTAGTAATAAAAAGGTAGCATTTTCTGCAAACTGAGAGCATAAACTAATGGCTGATGGAAATAAAATATTAATATGCAGTCCATGTTAGATGTTGCTTCAGACTTTCAAAAAAATGAATAGTAATCAAATGGGGTGTCACATAATACACAGCAAAGAGAGAGCCAATTATGTAAATGATGCCCAAGGTTAGCATGATACAATACTTTTTAATTTGACAAATATTAAAATCAACTTGTTCTTAATGTAACGGCTGTGACAACAGTTAAAGAGCACCAAATGTTTTTGTAATCCCGTCAAATTAAAAACCCTGTTGTTAGTGACCTGCTTTCCTCAGAACAGTACAATAGTTGAAAGGCACAAAATATGCAATATTTCCTTGGTTTCAGCAACATTAGACTAAAATGTTTCTGAGATGAAAGTCATAATAACTAGTGTATGTCTTGCCCTTTCTACTGAAAAGACATCACAGTTAACTAGTGTTGCCACAATGCATTTCCAAAATAAGAAGTGCCCCTTTGCTTAGTACATTACACTTGAATTTAAGAGAGAAACTGCACATACATTTTTAGTCATGTGAATTTTATTCATGACTCCATACCATAAAATGTTCAACAGTGTCTGTGTTTCCATTATATTTTCTTACTTATTGGCTCACATGTATAACTAACAGACTTTTTTGTTCATTATTACTAAAGATATAAATGAAGAATGAATATTTAGTTCTTGCAAAAAATATACATGAACACATATCATCAGACATGTAGTTCTTGCAAAAAATATACATGAACACATATCATCAGATATGTATGTATTGAAAAATATCATCTAACAGACATAAAATTATAATTTTCAACACCAAAAGTGTATAGTAGTTGCACAATCATTGTATAATTAACCATTTAAAAACCTTTTGAACCTCTGCAAATATTTGATAGTGATTGTGTTTCATTTTGGAAAGGTAATATATTTTTAATGTTTGTGTTTTAACCCTAAAAATTTGTTTTCTCATATAGAACTACAACTGTAGTATTCTTGTATGCTATTGATTACTTTCTAAGAAGAAACAACAAAATCATTTTCACTTTGACAGTGTTCTCTCTTACAGATGTCAGAATCTATTTTTTTGTGTTAGACTATAATTTTCACCAAGAAGAAAAACAACATGATGAGGAAAAGAAGTTTGAGGAAAAGAATAATAAATCAATCTTTATATTAAGACTTTTAATCTGTACTGATAGATATCTATAACACAAATATGATTATTGCTTTAAATTAAGCACATGGATTTCATATTTGAATATGATAATGAGGGCAGATAATGGTTATTGCAGAAATATCTTCTCAATGCTGTGAGAAAGAACAATTAATAATCAGTGATTACTGTTTTTGAACTGGAGTTTTCTAGATTTAAAGACTATAAAATCATTATAATCTAGTTAAGAAAATAATAGAAAATTGCAAATACAGAATTCTGTGCAGACCCTAGCACAGGTTCATATAGTGAAGAAACCTGAGGCTTATGCTTCATTAAAATCTTAGAAATCTATTACTGTTTTGTTGAATAATCATTAAAACTTGCTGTGAAGTTATTAAATACTCCTCTTAAAAGGAAAGATATATTAATTCATTGATACTTACAAAAAAAGCAATATATATTTAATTTTCTTTCTTTAAACATAATATGCCAACTCTCTATTTTAAAAATACCACACTAATATACTCCACCCAATTTTGTTGTTTAAGTATTCTAACTTTAAATATTCATGTCATCCTAAATTTTAGGGGAAATGCATTGATTATCAAATTATTTCACCCTTGAAATTATATGCAGTATAATAGATTATCAAAACAGTATTAAATCATTTTATGAGATATAAAGATCAATTAAAAAGATATATATTTTTTCTTCCAAACTGGGAACATGGTAATAAAAATTTGATATTTCAATTAATGTACAAGATGGTATATTAATTATAGGAGCTTACTGAACTCTACATACAAAAACACATAAACCCCTTTTGAAAATCACTAATAATAACATATTAACTAAGAATCATGATTTAATTTTAAAATTAATATCAGATACTATGGAAGTCTATTTAGAAATAGGTTTAATATTTGTTAGGTGCTATCTAAGTCGGTACCAACTCATAGTGACCCTATGCACATCAGAACAAAATACTGCCTAGGCTAACCTCACAATTGTTTCCATGTTTGAAACCATTGATGCTGCCACTTTGCCAATCCATCTTGATGGGGTCTTCCTCTTTTTCTCTGACCCTCCACCATACCAAACATGGTATCTTTCTCCAGTGACTGGTCCCTCCTCATAATATGTCCAAAGTATGCGAGACGAAGTTTGGCCATGCTGTCCTCCAAGGAGCATACTAGCTGCACTTCTCCCAACACAGATCTGTTTTTATTTTGGCAGCCCATGGCACTTTCAATGTTCTCCTCCAACACCATAACTCAAATGCATCAATTCTTCTCTGATCTTCCTTATTCTCTGTCTAACTTTTGCATGCATATGAGGTTACTGAAAATATCATGGCTTGGGTCAGGCACACCTTAGTCTTCAAGATGACATCTTTGCTCTTCAACACTTTTAATAATTCTTGTACAGTAGATTTGCCTAATGCAATACATCATTTGATTTCTGAATTGCTGCTTCCGTGAGTGGTGATGGTTGATCCAAGAATAATGAAGTCCTTGACAACTTCAATCTTTTCTTCATTGATAAGAATGTTAGTTATTGGTCAGTGGTGAGAATTTTAGTTTTATTTACATTGAGATGTAATCCATACCAAAGGCTTTGGCCTTTGATCTTCATCAGTAAAGTATTTTAAGTTCTCTTCATTTTCAGCAAGCAAGGTTGTATCATCAGCATATTGCAGGTTGTTAATGAGTCTTCCTCCAATCCTGCTGTCATGTTGTTCTTCTTATAACCCAGTTTCTCAGATTATTTGCTTAGCATACAGGTTGAATACGTATAGTAAAAGAATACAATCCTGTCACACACCTTTCCTAATATTAATCCACGCAGTGTTCCCATGTTCTATTTGAACAACTGCCTCTTGGTCCATGTACAGGTTCCTAATGAACACAATTAAGTGTTCCAAAATACTCATACTCCGCTATGTTGTCCATAGCTTGTCATGATCCACACAATAAAAAGCCTTTGCATAGTCAATAAAGCACAGGTAAATATCTTTCTGATATTCCCTGTTTCGGCCAAGATACATCTGACATCAGCAATTATATCCCTCATTTCACATCCTCTTCTGAATGCAGCTTGAACCTCTGGAAGTTCTCTGTCAATGTATCATTGCAGCTGTTTCTGTATTACCTTGAGTAAAATGTTAATTGCATGGGATATCAAATATATTGTCTGATGATTTGTGCATCTCGTTGGGTCAGCTCTCTTTGGAATGGGCACAAATATGGATATCTTCCAATCAGTTGGTCAGATAATAGTCTTCCAAATTTCTTGGCATAGATAAATGAGTGAGTGCTTCCAGTGCCGCCTCACTTTGTTGAAGGATTTCAAATTGTATTCTATCATTTCCTGCAGCATTGTTCTTGGCCAATTCCTTCAATTCACCTTGCACTTCTTCCTTCAGTGTCATTGGCTCTTAATCATATGCTACCTCTTGAAATAGTTGAACATTAACCATTTCCTTTTGGTACAGTGACTCTGAGTAATCCTTCCATCTTCTTCTGATGCTTTCTGCATCATTCAGAGTCTCTTCTGACACACATTTTGACCTTTTCCTTCTTTCTTTTCTTCTTAATGACTTTTTGCTTTCTTCCTGTATGATATTCTTAATTGCATCCCACAACTATTCTGGTTTTTGGTCTTTAGTGTCTAATGTATTAAATCTGTTCTTGAGATGGTTGCTTAATTCAGGTGGGATATATTCAAGGTCATATTTTGGCTCTCAAGGATTTTTTTTTTTCATTTTCTTCAACGTCATTCTGAATTTGCATATGAGCAATTGATGGTTTGTTCCACAATCATCCCCTGGCCTTGTTTTGAATGTTGTTATGTATTTTTTCTACCCTATCTTTCTACAGATGTAGTCAATTGGATTTCTGTGTATTCCGTCCTGTGATGCCCATGTGTATAATCATCTCTTATGCTGTCTAAAGAAGGTATTTGAAATGAACAAATCATTGGTTTTGCAGAATTCTCACATGCGATCACCAGCATAATTTCTATCACCAAAACCATATTTTCCAATTACTGATTCTTCCTCTTTGTTTCCAAACTTTGCATTCCAATCACCAGTAATAATCGATACAGTTTGATTGCATGTTTGATCAATTTCAGACTGAAGAAAATGGTAGAATTTTTTAATTTTACCACTGGCTTTAATGGTTGGTATGTAAATTTGAATAATAGTGGTATTAACTGGTGTTCCCTGTGGATGCACGGATATTATCCTATCACAGACAGTGTTGTACCTCATTACAGATCTTGATATGTTCTTTATGACAATGAATGTAATGCCATTTCTCTTCAATTTATCATTCCTGGCATAGTAAACCATGTGATTGTTAGATTCAAAATGGCCAATACCAGTCCAATTCATCTCAGTAATGCCTAGAAGATGTATATTGATGTGTTCCATTTCATTTTTTACAATTGCCAATTTTTCTAGATTTATACTTTGTAACATTCCATATTCCTATTATTAATGGATGTTTATAGATGTTTCTCTTCATTTTGAGTTGTGCCCCATCAGCAAATGATGGTCCTGCAGGCTTTATTTCATTCTCATCATCTCAGTCAACTCTACTTTGAAGAGGCAGCTCCTCCCCAGTCGCATTTTGAGTGTCTTCCAACCTGAGGGGCTCATTTTCCAGCACTATATCTGACAGTATTTCTTTCCTATTCATAAGATTTTCAGTGACTAAATATTCTGAAGTAGTTCGTCTCTCCTTCTTCATCTGTCTACATCTGGAAGCTCTTTTGAAACCTGTCAACCATGGGTGACACTGCTGATATTTAAAATACCCACAACATAGCTTCCAGAATCAACACACAAGCCACCACAGTACGACAAACTTGACATACGAGTGGTGGAGACTTAATATTTAGAAAAATTAAATAGAGAAGTAATATATTTAGAAAAATAGTGTTGACCACTGTTATAGACATTCCATAAATGAAAATGAGTTTTGAAGTTAACACAATATTTTACTTTCATATGTAACAAATAATATTTATAGCTAGTAATTTTAGATTATTTTTCTGTGTTACAGTTATCATTACTTAAATGCAAGGAATTATCTAGTCATGAGAATACTTAAATTACTAATATAATTTTATTCAATTTTTTTTAACAAAATGACTGATAAATTTACACTACAAAAGCACTAAAATACAGCAAGCATTAGCCCCATTTGATTATTTGCATTAAAGTGTAAATAATAGTGGTCTCTGTAGAATAAACATTGGACATTGAATCATAAGGTTTTCAGTTCAAACCCCATAGCTATTCCTTGGAAACCCTGCAGAGGGTTGCTATGAGTCTGACCCAAATTGACACTTAACGATAACAGTAATTAAGTTAGATAATATTAAAATTTTAAATACCAATCACACTGACTACATTTTGGTATATGAAAGCTACCAGTTTGAAAACCATACAGAACATTTTTATTAACACAGACATTTTTATTGTAAGTCCTAGTACAGAGACTCTTTGAAATTGCTGCAAAAGTCATTTCCAGGTCATGATTTGATTATCTCCCAGACCTATTACCAAACTGCCTCAATTTATTATTGTTGTTGTTAAGTGCCCTGAGTTTGTTCTGACTCTCAGAGACCATGCATAGGGTTTCTGAGGAGGGACTGGTGAGTTTCCAAATGTATTTTCAAACAGACCTTGTGGTTCAGTGCTTTTCTTTCAGCAGCACATTATTATAGCTCTGCTATTATTTACTATATACTAGGTGTGTTTGATGGTTTTCTTTTCTTTTTTAAAAAATAATTACATTACTAACGAATGTGATAATCAAATAAGATTGTGAAATAACAGAGTTGTATAATTTTTAAGAAGGTTGTTACATTTACCTTAATTTTTTAATAAAAATATTTCAGCATAGAAAAACACTGAAAGTACAGTATAGTGAAAGCTCATGTAAACTCAGTCAAGGTTTGAAAATCTCCTTTTAGTAATTGAAAATACAATAAACAGAAAACCACTAAAGATATTCAATATTTGGATAGTATATTCATCCAAAATAGATAAATTTTTCTATTTATTAAATGGGCATTCCCAACAATTAAAAAATATACATTATTTCAAATTCATAAAGACCATTTACCAAGTTAAACAAAGATTCTGTGTAATAAATAACACATTAATGTTTTTAAATTCTCCTATATGTATTTCTAATTCCAATTCCTTATAATTGTAATCATAAAAAATCAAATAATTATGAAATTACCAAATATTTGAAATGTATGCATAAAACTCCTAAATAACTCTGAAGTCACAGAAAAAAATAAAATGGAAACATAATACATTTTACACTAATTATTAGCCAAGTCAAATTTGGTGAGATTAATATAAGTAAGTGCTTAGATGGAAAGGCTTTCAGTTCTTTTATTAGAGAAAAAGCCTCAGAGTAATTGCAAAAAAGGGAACAATAAGCAAAAATATAATCACATAAAATATCTAAACATTTCAAAAAGTTAACAAAACAAGTTAGTTCTTTGAAATCACTAAAATTGATAATGGAACCCAAAGCAACACAGATCGAGAAAATAGAGGGATAAGAAAAATGACCAATATTACAACACCAAACATTAATTTAGAGTCCTTAACATGACTCAGAGTGACCTTTTAGAGGGTTTCTAAGGAGAGGCTGGTGAGTTTGAACTGCCAACCTTACAGTTCAAACCAACCTTATGATTGAGTGCTTATCCAATAGCATCACACTGTTGTTGTTGTTAAGTGCCATCAATTCGGTTCCCATCCAGAGTGGCCCTGAACAGGGTTTCTGAGGCTGTAAATCTTCAGAAAGCCTCAACTTTCTCCTGCGGATCAGCTAATTTCGAAC
>NW_006408581.1:9827045-9838888 GCF_000296735.1 Chrysochloris asiatica | reverse complement strand
AAGATTTTATTTCATTGCTATTATGAAGAAGTGTGGCTGAGTATGAAACTTTATCAAAATTTGTTTGAAATGTGAATTTAAACATAACACAGGTAGCTGTAATTTTAACTTTAATATTATTAACCTACGATTCTTACTTCTTAAAAAATAGGCCTCTCAATACACTTACAATATTACTTATCTGTTTTGAAATATTCTTTTCTTGTCCCAAGTATAATAATCAAATTTAAATATTTCATTAATAAATCTATACTATATAAGTGAACAAGCATTTAAAATATAATAGTGTGACTAGAATACTAGTGATATGTCTCAGGATGTATTTTAATTTCAATTATCTGATAGTGGTGAACACTGTTAAAGTAATTGGTTTGCTCAAATTTCATTCCACTGTTCTAGAGAATGATACACGGGATTCAGTATATCATTACTGAATACTTAACAAGACTGGACCCACTTTTCAGCCCTTCCAAACATTTGTAAATATCTAATTCACAGATTCAATTACCTTCTTGGTTAACCTACATGGATAACTTTATTTTCCTTAATCAAACTCTGTCTGACAGACCTGTATTACTATTATTTGTTGAAGGTCAGACACTACAAGCTTAACTGAAAATAGTATAGATTATTCAATATAAACATTGGTGACTTTCACTATGACTTTTCATCTTGTTATTATAAATATTGTTTTATATATATCTGCAACTTTATCAAGTATTTATGCCACAAAAACATAAAATATATTTTGTATAAATTTCTAGAATGTTGGACTATAGTTTAAGATTTCATTATTTATAATTTCGTAGTATCTATATTTAAACTTTGTAAGGCATTCAACATCAACGTCAAAATGTCTTTTGGTGATA
Source organism: Chrysochloris asiatica (assembly GCF_000296735.1). NCBI lineage: Eukaryota > Metazoa > Chordata > Mammalia > Afrosoricida > Chrysochloridae > Chrysochloris > Chrysochloris asiatica. Next base: position 9,838,019 of record NW_006408581.1, on the reverse strand, counting down.
TTTGCATTTGTGGAATAACTGATTTTCAATATTATTTAATCTTCTCCTTCCTCAATCTAATGCTTGGATTTACATGTTAAAATGTGAAGAGAACATGAAAATCTCATAGTAAAGTAGGAGTTACAAAAAAAAAAAAAAAAGAAAAGAAAATTCCGTGAGTACGTGGTTAGAAATCAGTATAATTTCTATACTTCTCATTTTAGCTTTATGACTTTTCATGATAGTTTGTTCATTTCCAGCATGCCTTATCTACATTATATGTTTTGTCTCTTTACAGTCTTCATTCACTTAACAACTGTCTACTTTATTATTTGGTTTCTGGTTTTAGTATCTTATTTTAGCCATATCACTTTAAATTATTACTACAATGAAACCCAACACTTACATAAAATGTTTAATAGAAAATTTTCTCTGGTCAATCCTTGCTTAATAAAATTGAAATTTTAACAATAAAATACAACTAATGTAAACTTATGTTCTGATTTCATATGGCCAATCTCAGTAAAAATTTGTAAACTGGACATATTTGTTCCATAAAACCATTATATTAAAATCAATTGTCAATAAATTTATCCTGTTTTTGGATAAGGTTTGTTATGTCACTCCATATAGTACTTTACATTATCCTCTTATTGTTTTCAGGTGTTGTAGAGTTGGTTCCAACAGTGACCTTAAGCACAGCAGACTGAAAGACTGCTCTGTCTGTGTGGTCCTCACAATTGTTGTTATGTTTGAGTCCATTGACGCTGCCACCATTCCGATCCATCTCATTGGGGATCTTTTCTTTTTCATTGACTCGCTATTTTACCAAGCATAATGTATTTCTCCAAGGACAGGCTCCTCTTGATAGTAATTCCAACGTATGAGAGGATAAATCTTACCATCCAGGCTTCTAAGGAGCATCTGGCTGTACTTCTTCCAACACAGATGTATTTGTTCTCTGGAATTTCGTCATACTTTCAACCTTCTTCTTCAACACCATAAATCAAATGCATCAATTCTTCTATGGTCTTCCTCATTCATTGTCCAATTTTCACATTCAGATTAGATTACTGAAAAAATACCATGGTTTGGGTCAGGCATACCTTAGTACTCAAACTGATATCTTTGCTCTTGAACACTTTAAAGAGGTGTTTTGCATCAAATTTGCCTAATGCAATATGTCGTTTGATTTCTTGAAGACTGCTTCCCTGTGTGTTCATTGTGGATCTAAGCAAAATGAAGGCTTGGATAATTTAAACCTTTTCTCTGTTTATCAGGATGTTATTTATTGCTCAGTTGTGAGAACTGAGGTGCAGTCCATACTGAAGATTGTAGTCTTCGATCTTAATCATTAAGTATTTAAAGTTTTCTTCACATCCAGAAAACAAGGCTATATCATCTGCATATCAAAGGTTGTTAATGAGTCTTTCTATAATCTGGATGCCATGCTCATCTTCATGTAATACAGCTTCTCAGATTTTTACTTAGCATATGGTTTGAATACATTTGTTGAAAAGACATAACCTGAATACACACCTTTCCTGATTTTAAAACATCCAGTATCCCCTTGTTATATTCTAATGATTGCCTCTTGGTCTATGTATATGTTCCTCATGAGCACAATTAAATGTTCTGGAATACCCATTCTTCATAATGTTCTCCAAAATTTTTCCTGAAACACACTCTTAAGTCTTTCAATGGTCAATAAAACACATTTTACATTGTCTCAAATTTACCAATACCGCCAAGCTCTATTTTTATTACAATCTATTCATATGGAATGCTTAATTTATCTTGTAATTATATCTACCAAATCACCAAGATAATTTCTGACAATGAATTTTCCAACATGATTCATTCTGTGTCTAGTATACACATTCATCAAATTTTGTCTTGATAATTAGACTAATCTTCTAGGTCTTAGCTAGAGGCCTTCTCTGCTGAATAATCACTATTTGATAACTGTATTTTTCTTCATAACAATCTATGAATATTATTCATGGTTGAAAATTGTATATCTACATTTCATTTATTTATCTTCCTCAGTACATTGTAAGCTTCAGATAGGCAAGAGAAAGCATAACTATGTTATATATGACCCTGTACACAATACCAAGAAAGGTCTGGAAAATTAAGATGTTCTTTGGTTAAAGGAATTCAGGTTTACTGAAAGAATGATCACTCTCATGAAGAGGCCACCTATGTAAAAGTATACATTTAAAATGATCTCATAAAAAGAGTTTATGTCCTGGGAATGTCATAAATGCTAACAAATTATTTTCATTATCAGGCATTATAAGTTTTTATTCATTCTATTATTTTAACTTCAAAGCTTTTATTCCTGTGATTGTTTATTTGATTTTATTATTGTGAAATATCAGAGATTAGAGTCAACCAGTCACTCCATGGGAGAAAGATAAGACTTTCCGCTTCCTAAAAGATGTGCAGCCTGAGAAACCATATACAGTGTTGCTATGAGTTGGAACTGACTCATAGGCACTAACAACAGCAAACATACAAAAATTAGTTTTGATAAATGTTCTGTGGTCAATTGAAAATTAATGCATATATTCTGGTAGTGTGGTTTTTTAATTACATATGTCAAATAAATAAAGCTGTTACCTCTGCTATTCAAGTTTTATATACACAGTCTTTGTGTACTAGCAGTTACTGAAAATAGATGTCAAGCTCTTTCATTTAATGTTATGAATTATTGATTATTTTTTCATTTTGCTATTACTAATTATATATATATATATATATATACTTAGAATCATGTTGTGCCAATGTTGATAAGCACTGGACTACTAACCACAAGTTTGGTATTTCAAACACACCAGCTTTTCCTTGAAAACCCTGTACAGAGTCACTCTGAATTAGAACCAACTTGATGGAACTTAACAATATTTTATTAAATCATTACATATTTGGAAGATTTATACTTTAATTTTATGAAATTCCAGTTTTTTTTCTATTAGACATCCTGTCTTAAGTATGCCTTTAAAAAAAAAAAAAAAAAAGCCAAATAGCTGACTTTTGGGTATTTCAGTATAGTTCTAGCACCTTTTAAAAGTTTGTATTCTCACAATATCACTTCATCTTAATTTAAACATCTTGAAACCTTATAGTTCAAGTAGGTATAGTGTTGTTGATGTTGTTGCTAAGTGTTGTTGAGTTGGTTCTGACTCATGGTGACCCTTATAGGATTTCCAAGAAGCAGCTGGTGGACTTGATCTGCAGACCTTGCATTTCAAGCTACCTTTGCATTGTATTGCTTCTTATATCATCACATCAGGATTCTTAGTCATAGCTGGAATAATTCATAAATTTCACATTCTTTTTGATTATTGATTTATGTCTGCTTACATAGAAAAATTTACAACTTATGCAGGAGTCACTTGTTTTGTATGTTTTTCTTCTATTGTTTTGTTAAATACCATTGAGTCAGTCTTGACTCATAGACACCCTGTATAGGGTTTCTGATGAACAGCTGATGGATTTGAACCACCAACCTTGCTATTAGAAAACCAGTGCTTATCCTACAGTGATATAGCTGGATTCTTCCTTCTATTAGTATGATAATTATCTAAGATTTTACTGGTTTTTCATAAATATTATTGATTTATGATGTCATTTAAATAACTTTGACCACTTTCTAGATAATGGTGGATCCCTTAACACACTTCGACAATGTTCACTCCCATACCCCCCCCACACCTACTGTTAATTTCATACATCTTAATTCTATATACATTTAAAATCCCACAAGACTTCATGAGTTTTATCCTGTTCGATAATGTATAGTCACACTTTTTCTGCATTTGCCTATTTATCAAAGTATTCCATTGTTGTTATTAACTGCTGTGGAGTCAGATCAGACTCATAGGATTTCTGAGGAACTGCTGATGTATTTCACCCATTGATCTTTCAGTTAGTAGTACCATACCTGGACCGTATTACCTTTGTTTTTACTGTAACTCCATATTTCTCTTGGTGGTCATATTCACATGTTCTTAACTCTTCTTGTATTGCCTTTAATAAAGGACTGCTTGCAGTGGATTTTTGATATTTTTTTTAAACTGGAAAATATTTACTAAGTCTTCTATTGTTAAAAGATACATTTACTGAATGAAGAATTTTAGATTGATAGCTATTTTCTTTCGTTTCTCTAAAGACCCCATCTCACTTGTTATATCTTGGTAGTTCACATGTCAGTCATATTGCAGCTTCTTTATCAATAATGTGCATTTTTTACTCTAGATGGTTTGAAAATTGTGGGGCTTTTGTTTGTTTCTAGCTGTCTTGTTATGACATGCCTTGATCTTTTTGCAATTATTTTGCTTATGATTGGTAGATAATCTTGATTTCTTATATTGATTTTCATGTCACTCATTCCCTTTACCAGCAGCAGGTTTCTTGATTTTAGCCTGACTATATAATTCATAACAATATATTCATCTGAACACATATTTGCTTAGCTCTACTAAAGATACAGAAGAAACAACAAAAATCTCCTGATTCCCACCCGCTGAGCAATGATCCAGTCATTTCTCACTGGATATGGATGTTTACAGGAGATAGGGCTCAGAGGTTGGGGGTAAGTGCAGTTTAAAATTCACCAACTATAGAATCTTTTTGACTTTTATCACATGATGCCATGAATTTCATTTTCCAGAGCAGCTACATCCCATCAATCCCAATTATTCATTACTCAATAAGAAATCTGAACAAGGACAAATTTGTGTTTGGAATATATTTTCAGATTCTCATTTGTCTTAGACAAAGTACGTTTAAATCAACATGTAATAATTCTATACATTAAAATGATTGTGAATATCTGAATATGTGTCCAATCCACAAGCATTGCTGAGGGGATAATAAAGTCTTAGGACCTTATGCTAATTCCTTTCTCCAGTTTACATCAGACCCTAATCTTTAGCATGTTTTCTACAGTTTCACCAGACATGATATAATGTAATTTTTATATAAAATTCTATTTATTTGTTTTCATTGAAAAGAGTATACACAGCAAAAACTACATCAATAGAACAATTTCTACATGTTCTGTCTGTTGGCAGTGATTATAGTCTTTAACGTGTATAACCATATTCATGCTACATTCCTGAGTTATTTCTCCTCCATTAACATAAATTTAACATAAATATAAACTCACTGACCCCTGAGGTTACTATCTCTGGAAGACAGGAGGATCTGTAAAGAAGCACTGGACTTCAAACAACAAGGTCAACTGTTTGAGCCCACTAGCTTCTCCTGTGGAGAAAGATGAGAACCTCCATTATCACAAAGATTTACAGCCTCAGAAACCCCATGAAGGGTCACTATGAGTTTAAACTGCCTCCAAGGTACTTAATCACACAACAGTAAGGTTCCTATCTAATTCAAATCTGACTACAACAGTACATTGACAGGGAACTCTCAGAGGTTCAAACCAGATTCAGAAAAGGACATTAAACAAGAGATATCATTGCTGAAGGCAGATAGATCTTGGCTGAAAGCAAAGAATACCAGAAATATGTTTATAGACAATACAAAGACTTTCAGCTGTGTGGATTATAGCAAGCTACAGACAACATTGCAAAGAATAAGTATTTGAGAACACTTAATTGTACTCATGAAGAACCTGCCCATAGGCCAAAAGATAGTAGTTCATATAGAATAAGGGGACACAGAATGGTTCAAAATCAAGAAAGATGTGCTTCAGAGTGCTATTCTTTCACCATACTTGTAAAATTTGTTGCTGAGCAATTAATCTGAGGAGAGGGGTTATATGAAGGAGAGTTCAGCATTAGCACTCTGCTAATGAGGAAAACTCATTTGCAACCTGCCATATGCAGATGACACAACCTTGCTTGCTGAAAGGGAAGAAGACTTAAAATACTGATAAAGATTAAAGACCCCAGTCTTCTGTATGGGTTGCACATAAATGTAAAGAAAAAATCCTCACCACTGGGCAATAACTAACATCATGAAAAAGTTTGAAGTTGTCAAACACTTCGTTTTGTTTGGATTCATCATCAACACTCATGGAAGCAGAAGTCAAAAAAATCAAAGGATGTAATTCCTATAGTACATTAGGCAGATCAGCTGCACAAGACCTCTTTAAAGCATTCAAGAACAAAGATAACATTTTGAGAACTAAGGTGCTGCTGACCCAAGACATGCTATTTTCAATAGTCTCATATGCACGTGAAAGTTGGCCAGTGATTAATGAAGATCATAGAAGAATTAATGCATTTGAGTTATGATGTTGGAGAATATGAAAAGAACCATGGACAGCCAGAAGAACATACAAATCTGTGTTGCAAGGAATACACTCAGAATGTTCCTTGAAGCCAAGATGGCCAGACTTTGTCTCTCATACTTTGGGCATACTATCTGTTGAGACAAGTACCTGGAAAAAGATTTCATGCTTGGTAAAGTGGAGGGTCAGGGAAAAAGAGGGAGACCCAGAATGAGATGGATTGGTACAATGGCAGCAGCAATGGACTCAAGCTTAACAATGAATGTAAGGCTTGCACAGAACTGGGTAATATTTTGATCTCTTGTGCATAGATCATTATGATTCAGAATTGACTCAATTGCACCTAACAGAAAACACAACACAAAAATCCTTGTCTCTGTGAATTTTGTTTGAAAATAGAGTTTTCCTTTTTATAAGATATCCAAATAAATTCCTATCTGAGTGTGGTAGGTCCCAATCCAAATCACTTTGGAGAAGTATTGCAATAAAGTATGTGTATCAGCCTGCTGAACTGAGTTCACATTTATAGACACTGAAACCGTGAGAATAAATTTCTGTTTTTTTTTCTTAAGTTACCATAAAGTCAACTATGACTGAAGGTGACCAATACGTGTGGCATAGAAATGTGCTCCATTGGGTTTTCAATAACTGATTTGTTGACAGTATATTGCCAGACAAGTTTTCTAAGATATCTATAGATGAATAAATCTTCTAGTACTTCTTTTGGGTACTAAGCATATTAACAGTTTTCACCATCAAGGGACTTCATTTTGTTCTTAAAAGCTATACTTTTTTTGGTTTGTATCCTATTTGTTTTAATAATTTTGAGAATAAAACACCAGATTGAGTATTTTATTGAGACTAAAACACTAATTACTTCCAAAATAGTTATTCTAATATATTTAAATTCAGAGGACATTTTTGGTTGCTTAAAATTGTAATCAATGCTTAAAACCAAAGTTTTTCCTTTGGCTGCCACCCATCAATTATTTCATGTCTGTAGTGAAAATATGCGGTCATGAACTATAAAGATACGTGTTTAAGGAAGTGGCCACCTAAATGAAGCCAAACTTTCCTTTACACAGCTGTGTAATAAGCTGACCTTGGCTTATTATTCCCTTGATAATCTGTAATAATATAGTTACACAGATCTCAGAGAATAGATGACTACCTTCCAGATTCTAGTGTAGAAATGTCTTATTAAGCACCGGTATTCACTATTTGATAAACAGTGTTGACAGTGGGATATATGTACTTGGTTCAGTATAACCTTGGTCCAGATTCTCACTTATCTTTGATGTAGTAAAGGCTAATTGAAGATAGTTTCTTGAGTTAATGTCACAAGAGAGATTTAATCAAGAGGCAAATTTGGTATTCCAGACACTAGAGGAAAGACCACAGAACTAACTGCTAAATTTTGTCCTATCGTAACCTTCATTATTCTGGTTGTATCATCTTTTCAATATTGCCTCATTGTATTCTCTATGTTCATATATTTGAACTTTAATTACTTATGCTTTAGAGTTTACACTAATTTTACCATTTTCTATTATTCTTTCTCTCTCATGCCTATGATTCAATTTTGATACTTTTATTGCCTATCTTACAGTTTTCTTGTCTATGTTAAGTGCTGTTGAGTCAGTTCTGACTCACAGAAACCTTGTATATGGTTTTCAAGGAGCAGCTAGTAGGTCTGAATTGCTGGTTGTGTAGTTAGTAATTCAATGCTTATCCTATATAGCCACAACAGTTAATCACTCATTTATTATTGTGTTTAATATTGTTGTTGTTAAGTACTGTTGAGTCAATCCCGGACCATAGCGACCCTGTATAGGGTTTCTAAGGAGCAGCTGGTGAACTTGAACCACTGACCTTGCAGTTCAAATGACTTTGCAGTCTGACACATTAGCCCACAGCACCCCACCAGGATATATACTGTCTAATTAATGTCAAGCTTTTAAATTTTATATATTATTGATTTTCCCATTTATTATTATTTGATAAATATACTGATTGAATGTGAAAAAATACAACCCTGATTGACAACTCTCATAATTTTAAACTGTTCAGTTTTCCATGGTTCTGTTTGAGCAACTGTGTCTTTATCTATGTGTAGGTTCCTTATGAACAGAATTAAGTGTCCCAAAATACTTATTCTCTGCAATGTTTTCCATAGCTTGTCATGACCCACACAGTCAAAAGTCTTTGTATTGGCAATAAAGCTCAGGTGAACCAATTTCTGATATTCTCTGCTTTCAGCCAAGATCCATCTGAAGTCAGAAATGGCATCCCTTATTCCACATCCTCATCTGAATATGGCTTGAATTGCTGGCAGCTTCCTGTCAATGTACTGTTGAAGCTGTTTTTTTGTTTTTTTTAAATTTTCTTTAGGAAAATTTTAGTTGCATGAAATATTAATGCTATTGTCCAATGACTTCTGCATTCCAATGGGTCGACTCTTTGGAATGGGTGCAGATATGGATCTCTTCCAATAAGTTGGTCATATAGCTGTCTCCCAAATTTGTTAGAATAGTTAATTGCGTGGCTCCAGTGCTGCATCAGTTTGTTGAAAGATTTCAATTTGCATTCTAATCAATTCCTGGATCTTTGTTAATTGTCAATGCCTTCAGTGCACCTTGGACTTCTTTCTGTATTACCATTAGTTCTTGATTATATGCTACCTCTTGAAATGGCTGAACACAAACCATTTCTTTTTGGTACAGTGTCTGTGTATTCCTTCCATTTATTTATTTATTATTATTATTTTTTATGTTTTCTGTATCACTCAATATTTTTTCCAAAGAATTAGTGTTGCAAGTCAAAGTAGTCTTTTTTTGTTGTTGTTGTTTTTTCAGCTTGAGAAATGCTGAGAATGTTCTTCCCTTTTAGTTTTCTAATTCCAGATTTTTGCACATTTCATTGTAATATTTGACTTTGTCTTCTCGATTTGCACTTTGAAACTTTCTGTAAGCTATTTTACTTCCTCAATTCTTCCATTTGCGTTAGCACCACTACACTGAACAGCAAATTTCAGAGTATATTTTGACATCCATTTTGTTCTTTTCTATCTTACTGGTATTCCTAATATTCTTTTGTTTTATCTTGGATAACATGAAAAATTATATTCTTTATGTTATCCAAAACTCTTATGATTTTCAGTAATGAGTGTCTAATGTTTCAACTATGTTCTTGAGATAAATTTTAAATTAATATGGGATATATTTAAGGTCATATTTTGACCCTTGTGCATTTGTTTTAATTTTCTTTACTTTCAGCTTGAACTTGCATACACACAATTTATGGTCTGTTCCACAATCTACCTCTGGCTTTGTTTTGGCTGATGATATGGAGCTTTTCTTCCATTTCATTCCACAGATGTAGTCAATTTGATATCTGTTTATTCTATCTGATAAACTCCATGTATATAATCTTTTTAAAATGTTTTTTAAAAGAGTATTTGCAGCAAAGAGGTCATTGGTCTTGCAAAATTCTATCATGTGATCACTAGCATCATTTCTATCCCCAAGTCTATATAGTAATTCCAAAGAGGAATCCTTTCTCTTTGTTTCCAACTTTTGCATTCCAATATCTATCAACTAGAAATATATCTTGATTACATGTTTGATCTCAGACCACAGAAGTTGATAGAATTCTTCAATTCCATAATTACTATATTTGATGGTTGGTGCATAAACTTGAAAAATATTAACAGGTCTTCCTTGTAGACATACAGGTATTATCCAATCACTGATACTACAGGAGTATTATACTTCAAGATAGATTTTGAAATGTTCTTTTTTGTCATTCCCTGTATGGTAAATTAATCATTGTCAGATTCAAAATTGTCAATACCCCTCCATTTCAGTTCACTAATGCCTATGATATTGATGTTTATGTGTTCCATTTCATTTTTGACTACTCCTAATTTTCCTAGATTTGTAAGTTCCAATTATTAATGGATGTTTGCAGCTGTTTCTCCTGATTTTGAGTTGTGCCCAATCAGCAAATGGAAGTCCAGAAAGCCTTACTCCATTTGTGTCATCATGGTCAACTCTAATTCAAGCGGTCAACTCTTCCCATTCATATTTTGGGTGCCTTCTGAACTGAAGAGCTCATCTTTCAATACTATATCTGACGATATTCTGGTGTCATTGATTATTTTTGAGTATTCAATTTTCTAGTGCTACCTAACAGTGGTCCACTGCTATTCATAAGATTTTCAGTGGCTAAATATTCAGAATTAGTCCTCGTCTCTTTGTTCTGTGTCTGTCTTAGCCTGGAAGCTCAGCTGAAACCTTTCCACCACAGAGACCCTGTTGCAATTTGAAATTCTGGTGACTTAACTTGTAGTATCAAAGCAATATGCAAGCTACTACATTACAATAAACTGATAGACGAATGGTGTGCCTATATGAGAATGGTAAAATCTGATTATGCTGGACATTAAAAGAACAAAAACTAAACCAATGTTTTGGTTGGTTGGTTATGTGCCATGGAGTCAGTTCTCACTCACAGCAACCGTGCATAGTTTCCAAGGCTGTGAATCTTTGCGGGAGCAGAAAGCCTTAGCTTTCCCCTGTGGTACTGCTGGTAGTTTTGAACTTCTGACCTTGAGATTAGCAGCCTGATTCATAACCACTATGCTACCAGATCTATTGGTTCTTTTGGCAGTCCACGGCACTTTCAGTATTCTCCTCCAACACCACAACTCAAAGGCATCAATTCTTCTA
>NW_006408581.1:9811077-9826345 GCF_000296735.1 Chrysochloris asiatica | reverse complement strand
TGAGCTTAAATTGCTGACCTTATGGTTCAAGCTGACTTTGCAGTCCAGCGCATTAACTCCCAGCACCACACAAGGACTTCCAATCTTATTCTGTTCTTGTTGTGTGCCGTGGAGTCGGTTCCGACTCATAGTGACCCTATACAGGGTTTCCAAGGATGTAAATCTTTACGGGAACAGAACGCCTCATCTTTCTCCCGCGGAACAACTGGTAGTTTTGAACTGCTGACCTTAACAGTTATGCTCTGTGATTTCTGAACTCCATTTTTGTTTCATTGTTGTTGTTATGACGTGCCATTGAGTCGGTTCTAACCCATAGCAACCCTGTAATGGTTTGCAAGGAACAGCTGGTTAGCTTCAATCGCTGACCTTGCAGTCTGGCTTTGCAGTCTGGCGTATTAACCCACCGCGCCACACCACGACTTCATTTGTTTCATTATTGTTGTTAAGTGCCGCCGTCTAGTCATTTCCGACCCATAGCGACCTTGAACATGGTTTTCAAGGCTGTAAATCTTTACAGGAGCAGAAAGCCTCCTCTTTCTCCCGCGGAGCAGCTGGTAGTTTCGAACTGCTGACCTTGCAGTTCGCAGCTCGATCCGTAACCACTATGCTACCAGAGCTCCTTTCATTAAGCCCCAAAATATCTATTTTGCTTTCTGAGAACTTTTGGTAAACACTTTAGATACACATTAAACAATCACATTTTTCAGAAAATCGGTTAAGATGAAAATTAGTGATGTTAAATTTTGGTAGTAAATAGGTTTCCCACCTCTGCTACCCAGGAGTGGAAACTGACTCAATAGCACTAACGACAATAACATAGCTGTTTTTGTTAAATGCCCCGAGTCAGTTCTGACTCAAAGTAATTATGCATAGAGTTTCCAAGACTAAATCTCTGAGGAAGCAAATGCCTCATCCGGTAGGCTTGAACTTCCAATCCTGTGGTTCGCAGTCCAGTGCTTATCCTCTTTATCAATTGTTCTCTCTTGTTATTAAGGTTTTTGTTGTTATTAAGTGCCGTCCAGTTGTTCCTATTCCTGACAACCCTGTTTAGGGTTTCTGAGGAGCTGCTGATGGGTTTGACCTTGCAGTTAGCAGTTCAGTGCTTCTCCTACAGCTTCACACCAGGACCCAAAATTGTTGTTGTTAAGTGCTGTCGAGTCAATTCAACCCATAGCTACCCTGTATAGGATTTCTGAGGAGCAGCTGGTGAGCTTAACCTATACCATTTCATATATTGTTAAGATTTCATTTTGTTTGGATCCACAATTAATGCTCATAGAAGCAGAAGACAAGAGATCAAAAGACTATTGCATTAAGCAAATCTGCTACAAAAGAACTCTTTAAAGTGTTAAAGAATAAACGTGTCACTTTGAAGAATAAGGTGTGCTTGACCCAAGTCATGGTATTTTCAATTGCCCCATATTCATGTGAAAGTTGGACAAAGCTAGAGCATAGTCAAATCAATTTACTTGAATTATGGTGTTGGTAAAGAATATTAAAAGGACTGCTGGCTGCCAGGAGAACCAATAAAACTGTCTTGAAAGAAAAACAGCCAGAATGCTCCTCAGAAGCAAGATGGTGCTCCTTCACCCGTGCACTTTGGACATGTTGTCAGGAGGAACCAGTCCCTGAAGAAGGACATTCGTGCTTGGAAAGGTAGAAGGTCAATGAAAAAGAGGAAGAGCACCAGTGATATGGATTGGCACTATGGCAGCAAAATGGGCTCAAATATATCAATTATGAGGATAGTACATGGTTAGGCAGTGTTTTGTTCTATTGAGCATAGGGTCATTATAATTCAGAACTCACTCGATGGTACCTATCAACGACAACATTGCTATAGATTCACATCACAAATTTAAAAAAAGTATGAAAGGCAAAGCAGAAACAGTACTCTAATTTCCCCATGTATTTATTCGTTCTTTTGTATTTTATTGAGCTACAAAATGATACACAGCTTATTGAATGCTACTTCAAAAATTTTTATCAACCAGACTGCCTGACCTATATTGAACAGTTATTAATATTTTAGCAACAATGCAGGATAAAAGTATATAATTACAGTGTTTTATTTTGTTTGGTTTGCTTTTTAGGAAAAACAAATGGTGGCATGATTGTAAAAGATAAACGATATTCACCGTAAAATTACTCAACACACTTTTTACCTTATGATTTTTTTGTTTTACTGCAAAAGTGTTTGAGAGCAGAGTAATTAGATAACTGAATCATTGCTATTAAATTATAGGACACAAGGAAAAAACAGTTTAATAATTTTGTTAGTTTTATTTGAATATATAAGTAATCTTACCAAATGCTGAGCTATATTGTATGCATTCTCTCAATCTTACATACATGCTACAATACACTCTACATACCTACTTAATACCTGAATGTCTAATTATTTTCAAGTTATGTTTATTTTCTTAATTCTAGTATTAGTATTCTTAGCCTTTAAGAATTAATGCCATACTCCTCTTTTTCCATATCACTAATGCATCTTTGTATGTCTTGTACATACATACAGTATCGCTAGGATTCTCTCTATCTGTCTCTATCTCTCTGTCTTTCTCTCTGTCTCTCTCTCTCTGCATATATATATATACACACAAAGACACAGACAGAGAAAGAGAGAGAACAAGAGAGTAGAGTGTCCTGGTGTGGCACTGTAGGATAAGCACTGTACTGGGAACTGAAAAGTCAGTGGTTCGAACCTATAGAGGGTCTCTTAGAGTAGGAGCACACTCAACAGCATGCAACAAAAACAACAGCACATTTTATATTATCTTACGTAGTACAATACAAAGTTAATAATATAAATAATAATCATCTTCTAACGTAGTCAAAATAGCGTTGCTATCATTATTGTTACAATTCTATTATCATTACGAGCAATTTTTTTTTAAACATAAAAGAACGCTTAATCAAGCAATCAGTAACTAGAAGCATTTCTGGTTTGACCGCTTTGTCTGTGTAACTTGCTCCTCTCCCTGGGGAAAGAGTAAATCATCTTGTATTAAAACTAATTTAGAGTAGTGTGTTATGATATTCTGACCCTGAATTAAATCCACAGCATTTTCCTTGGACGGAATAATTTTAGCCATGTGTGCTCACTGAAAGAGAAACATCCAAAAGTCCCAACGTGGCCTATTATCTGATTCTATTATGATGGCATGTTTTTTGTTAAAAATTGATTTGTAAGCTAATTTTTAAATTGTCAGAATGTATTTTTTCAGCATATTATCCAAAGCAACCTCAGGCTGTTGGATACTATAGTGGCATAATTACTTTTAAAGGGAGGTACAGTTTTTTTACTGAATAATTTTCTTCGATATTCATGTTAGTGTTACCTCTTTACCAGTAAATAGCTTATATGGCAGTGAAAGGAAAAGCTATGAATTCTAAATGTAACTAAGGAATAAAGTTTAAGGCAAAAATTATGTATATATATGTTGTTGTTGCTGTTAAGTACAGTGGAGTTGGTTCTGACTCATAATGACCCTGTAGTTTTGAACCGCTGACCTTGAGGTTAGCAGCCCAATTCGTAACCACTACGCTACCAGAGCTCCATATATATATATACACACACACAATTGTTAAGTGCAGTAGAGTTGGTTTTGAGTCACAGCAACCCTGCCTTGGGTTTCTGAGGTGTAGATGATGGGTTTGAACTCCTGACATTTGGGTAGTATTGCAGTGCTTTTCCTACAGTGCCACACCCACTAGGACTCTCTACTCTCTGGCTCTCCTTGCTCTCTCTCTTTCTGTGTGTGTATGTGTGTGTATACATATGTGCAATATAGACACAGAATGAGAGTCATCATGATCCTGTGTGTATGTATATATGTAATATTTGTTTCAAAATTTATTTTCATTTGCCTATTTAAAATTCATAATTTATATGTATTTATTATAGTATCTACTGAAATGAACTATTTATCCAAATTAAAATAAAATTCCTTGAATTAATGAATATTGAAATTCTGTAATAGAATTCCAAGTGACATTATGTATCAAAGGTTTCCTGAACATATATTTGATATTGGGATAGCCAGAAATTCTGATTGATTAAAATGATGATTCTTAGGATGTTAAGGAGCTCTGGTAGCATAGTGGTTATGAGTTGGGCGGCCAACCTCAAGGTCAGCAGTTCGAAACTACTAGTGGTTCTGCTGGAGAAACATGAAGCTTTCTGCTCCCATAAAGATTTACAGCCTTGGTCACTATGAGTTGGAACCCACTCCATGGTACTTAACAACAACAACTTAGGATGTTAAGTTAAATGAAGGAATTTGAAGTTTAGTAAATTATTATTATGAGCCCTGTTGTAGTGCTGTAGGGTTAAGCAATCAACAGCTAACTGCAAGGTCAGCAGTTCAAACATATCAGTTGCTTTTAGAAATCCTATACAGGGTTGTTGTGAGTCAGAACCCATTTCATGGCACACAACAACCACAACAATTTGAATCAAAAGGATTAATATATATTGACAGCGGTGGTGTGCCCAAGTCAGTTCCGACCATAGGGTTTCTGGGGTTGTAAATCTTTAAGGGAGAGAAACCCTTATCTTTCTCTCATGGAATCACTGGCAGTTTTGGACTGCTGACCTTGAGATTAGTCATCGTAATGACTATGATACCAGAGCTCCTCACTTAGGAATCTTGTGTGTGGGGGATAAGTAGTTGTAGTGCTGTGGGTTAATGTGCTGGACTGCAAGGTTGGATTGAACTACAAGGTCAGTGGTTCAAGCTCACCAGCTGCTCCTCAGAAACACTATACAGGGTTGCTATGTGTTGGAACCAACTCTACCACACTTACCAGTAGGTTTAGGTCAGAGGTTAAAAACCACAAGCTGCTTGTTGGAAACCCTATGCAAGTAAACTATGAGTAGAAACAGACAAAATAACACTTAACAACAACATCACTTGTTATTGTTCTAATTAAAAAAAAAAAAAAATTAGGACCCCCATACATCATAAGTTAATACAAAGAAGGGAATAATGCTGTTATTAATTGTTCTCAAATATTTCTAAGACATAGCATAATCTCTAGAGATAAAATGCACAGATTTAAAAAGTAATTTTCCTCTCTCATTCCATTTCTTATTTTCATTTTTATTCTTGAGATTGAAGCAATTTTCTATTAGATTTTGATTATATTATAATAATTATATACTAAGACTCATATAATCATTCTTGATTAATGATCTCACCCAGTCTCTTCAAATTCATTCTTATATTGCATTGTAAGAAACTAGAGTTTTTCCCACATGAAGTGAGTTTTAAGACTGAAAGAATGGAGTTTTTATTTTGAAGTGTATCTACCTCATAAAAGAACAAAAAGAAAACAAGGAGCAAATCATATTGTTATACACTTTTATATACATCTTAAATGCTAACAAATAACTTTAAAAATAAACCAATTTATTAATTATCTAAAGAGAAAAATGTTCAATATATAATAAAAAATTAAAATTTTAATTAGAGGCATTGAGATATTTTATTCTGGGTTCTCCAGAGTAATAGAACCAATAAAAAATATATATCCTATATGTATATATGCTTATATTTGTATAAAAGGATTCCTGGTGATGCTGTAGTATAAGCAGTTGTCTACTAACCACAAGCTTGTAGTTCTAACTCACCACTTACTCCAAGGAAAAAGATGAGACTTTTCTTCTGTTAAGACTTACAGCCTCGGAAACCTTATACAAGTTTTCTGTGAATCGGAAGCCACTTGATGGCAATGGATTTGTTTTATTGTTTGATATATATGCAGACTGAGTATATGTGTACGTATCTACCACAACTTGTTTGTAAACTTCTCATACTGTGAGGCTTACATGTTGCTGTGACACTTGAACTTATAGCACAGATATTTCAAATGCCGGCATTTTCACATATGGTGGACAGGTTTGGTTGTAGTTTCCCAGAATAGAAATAAGGATGAGGCAGTCCATTAAAAATTAGACACTAAAAAACTTATAAACATCAGACATAGTGATATATAATAAGGACTGAAGATGAATCCCTCAAATCGGAAGGCACTCAAAATACTACTGAAGTAGTGCTGTGCCTTCCAAGTGATTGCTGTTGTTAGGTGTCGTCGAGTCAGTTCTGACCCATAGCAACTCTATGTATAACAGAATGAAACACCAACCAGTTCTGGACCATCCTCACAATTGCTGCTACACATGAGATCATTGCTGCTGTCACTGCGCTAATCCATCTCGTTGGCAGTCTCCCTCCTTTTCACTGACTTTCCACTATGTCTACAATGATGTCCTAAAGTATGAGAGACAAAGTCTGGAAATGTTGGCTTCCAAGGAGCATTCTAGTTTTACCTCTTCAAACATATATTTGTTTGTTCTTTTGGCATCCATGGTATATTTAATGTTCTTCTCCAACACCATAACTCAAATGCATCAATTCTTCTACGGTCTTCCTTATTCATTGTCCATGTGAGGCTATTGAAAGAACCATGGCTTGGATTAGGTGTACTTTAGTCTCCAAATTGACATCATTGCTCTTGAACACTTTAAAGAGGTCGTGCGCAGCAGATTTGCTTAATGTAATGCATCATTTGATTTCCCTGACTACTGCTTCCATAAGTGTTGATGCTGGACACAACCAAAGTAAGTGTTTGACAATTTCAATCTTTTCTCCATTTATCATGATGCTTTTTTTATTGCTCCAGTGGTAAGGATTTTTGTTTTCTTTACATTTACATGAAACCCACAGGGAAAGCTGTGGTCTTTGAAATTCATCTGTAAATATTTAATTTATCTTTGCTTTGAGCAAGCAAGGTTTTATTGTCTGCATATCACAGGTTTTTCTTCCTCTAAACCTGATACCATCTTCTTCATATAATCCAGCTTCAAGGATTATTTGCTTAGCATAGAGATTGCAAAATATAGGGAAAGAATATAACCCTCTTGCACATCTTTCCTGATTTTTAACCATTTAGTGGTCCTTTGTTCTGTTCAAATAATTGACTCTTGGTTTATATACATACAGGTTCCTCTTTAGCACAGAAGTGTTCCAGAACACTCATTCTTCACAATGCTGTCTGTAGCTTGTCATGATCCACACTTTTGAAATCCGTTGCAATGTCAATAAAGCATAAGCAAACATCTTTCTGGTATTCTCTGCTTTCAGACAAAATTCATTTAACATAAGCAATCATATCCCTCATTAAACATCCTTTTCTAAATCTGGCTTGAATCTATGGCAGTTCACTGTCAAAGTAATGCTGTAGCCATTTTAAAATTATCTTTAGCAAAGTTTAAATTGCATGTTATACAAATGATATTGTCTGATGATTTCTGTATTCCACTGGGTCATCTTCTTTACGAAGTATTAAAGCATCCTCTCTATGCTCCTGATCTTGCTCCATTGTACTTTAACCTGTTTGGTCCTCAGAAAGCAACCCTTTGAGGATGAACATTCACTTCTGGTGAAGAAGTGAAGAGAGCAGTGCATTTGTGACCCCCCAGCTCAACTTAAAACATTTTTAATAAGGGACTCTGAAAGCTTCTTGACAGATGGACAAAGTGTATTAAAAGCAAGGAGATTATGTCTAAAATTATGTATTTGTCTTTTTCTAATAGTTTATTAAAGCAAGTTCTAAAGCCAGAGTGCAGAAATGTATTACTCATAATATTATAATTATTATATATAATATTAACATAATATTATATTTTTAATTTAGAATAATAATTTTTAACGTTAAAACATGATAAACAACTAATATAAATTAGTTAATGATATTTATGTTTCAAGATCTATAAAATAATAAATTAACCAATTTCTATTAAAGTGATAAATACAAATAATATTTCTGATCTGACACTTAGAAGAACTATAGTATCGTTACCCCTTTATTTTAAAAAAAGCAAACAAATATTTACTCATTTGAATGGTATACTCTTAGAACTTATTTTTAGTTTATGGTATTGTTGTTAGGTGCCGTCAAGTCAGTGCTGACTCATAGCAACCCTGTGCACAACAGAATGAAACACTGCTTGGTCCTGAGCCAACCTCACAAGTGTTGCTATGTTTGAGCCCATTGCTGCTGCTACTGTGCCAATTCATCTCATTGGTGGTTTTCCATCTTTTCTCTGACCCTCCATTTACAAAATATGATATGCTTCTCCAGTGACTGGTCTCTCATGACAATATCTCCGAAGTATGAGAGATGAAGTCTGACCATCCTGGATTCCAAGGAGCTCTTGGTCTGTACTTCTTCCAGCATAGATCTGTTTGTTGTTTTGGCATTCCATGATACTTTCAATATTCTCCTCCAACAACATAACTCAAATGCATCAATTTTTCTATGGTCTTCCTTATTCACTGTCCAACTTTCACATGCATTTGAGGTTAGTGAAATACTATGGCTTGGGTCAAGTGTACCTTAGTCCTCAGACAGACATCTTTGCTCTTCAACACTTTAAAGAAGTCTTGTGCAGCAGATTTGCCTAATGCCAACACATTGTTTGATTTCTTGACTTCTGCTTCCATGAGTCTTGATGGGCTTAAAATTTTTAAAAAGAGGATTTAAAATACTTACTGATGAAGATCAAAGACCACAGTCTTCATTCAGTATGGGTTGCACCTCAACATAAAGGAAACAAAAACCTTCACCACTGGACCAATAAACAATATGCATATAAATGGGAAAAAAGTAAAGCTGTCAGAGACTTCATTTTGCTCTGTTCAACCATCAACACATTTTTAGTTTGTAATATCAAGAAAATTTAGGTATATTGGCAACTCAAAAGTCAAATAAATTTTGATTATATAATGTCAATGTATAGACAACCTATGGAGTTCTTGATTTTATTTGACATATAAAAGAATTGGTAAAAGAAAGGAAGATATTTATTTGGAAGTTTGGAAGGTCAAAGTTCATGATGAAGATTTCCCCAATAACCTGCTTTCAATACCAATTGACAGAAGTTTTAAGATAATATCTCAAGAGTATGTGATAAAGGAAGAATGCCATTTCATTAATCAGATATCATACTAATCAGTAGACTAAAGGAGCTGCATAATATGACCCTATTCTTCATAAATAAGGAAATGAAATTTGAAAGGTTATTGTGCAAAGGTAGGTGTATCAGTTGCTTCTTAGCAGTAAAGTACCCTACACTCTTACTTTCTTTCATGGCAAAGATATGTCTTTCTTAATACAAAGTACCTGATTTTGTATAATTTTGGTAATTCAAAAGAATGATAAACTGAAAGAAAGAATACTAACAACAGACTCTAAGGTGGCCTTGTAAAAGAACTGAATTAGGGGACGAGGTCCAGTTCATGAAAGATGTCCATCTATAGGCAAATGTGCTACTTGAAAGTGCCATGATATTCCTGAAAAGCAAGTAAATGTGCCCTACAAGAGATTCAACATGTAGATATGAATGGATGAAAAAATCAGCTAGAATATCAGGAGAAACCAACTAGAAGTGTCTAGACCCATAGGAAGTGTAGTAAGTTATTGTTCACCCTTTTAACCCCAGTTTTATTCTCACACTTTCTCAAGAGAAAAATATAAAGACTTTGAAAGCAATAAAAAGGAGTCATTTCTGAATTAAAACATAAAATCTTTCTCCACATAACATGTTTGAGCAACTTAGAGGAAGATTCACAATGGAAAATATACATCCACCTTAGTTAAAATCCTGAGAAATGATACCTTTTCATTGCATCAAGAATGAGAAGTAGCTGCATTTACTGAAGAACAAAGTATATAACACATAGGAAAGAAGGATGAATGGAAACAACAAACATATGTAGAAAGTGGGATAAATGATGTTACAAGCAGGGGATTGCAATCAATGAGATGAAACAAGATGTGTATGATTGTTGAATATAAAATTGATCTACTCTGTAAACTTTAACCCAATTTTCATTAAAAGTATATAGAATCAGAAGGAGCATAAATAGGTTTAAAATATGCTATTTGAATTGATATTAACCTCATTCTCCAGGTACTGTTCCCTCCTTACAACATATTCAAATTATGAGAATTGAAGTTTCACCATAGTGACTTCCTAAGGGCGTTTGGGTTATAGCTCTTCCATGACAGATTTGTTCTTCTGGCAATCCATAGTACTTTCAATATTCTTCTCCAAGGCCATAAATCAAATGCATTGATTCTTCTGTGGTCTATCTTACTCATTTTCCAACTATCACATGCATTAACATGATTGAAAATACCATGGCTTTAATCAGGAACACCTTACAACTCAAACTAACATCTTTGCTCTTGAATGTTTGAAAGAGGTCTTGTGCATCAGATAATCCTAAAACAATCTCACTTTTGATTTTGTGGCTGCTATTTCCATGAAAGTTGATTGTGGATCTAAGCACAGATGAAGTCTTTGACAATTTCATTTCTTTTTCCCATTTATTTTGATGTAAATTATTGGTCTAGTTATGGGGATTTGTGCTTTCTTTACACTGAGGTTCAATCCATACTGAAAGCTGTGGTCTTTGATCTTCATTGGTAAGTATTCTAAATAATCTTTGATCCTGGAATATTTAATAAGAGAAAGGATTGTACTGCATATGGGTAAAAGCTAAAAACATGTTTTCATTTAAATATTTGGTATTTCTAGATACTGTTGTTATGTTAAATGCCATCAGTTCAGTTCTGACACATAAATAGACAGTATAGGTTTCTGAGGAGCAGCTAGCTGGTGGCTTTGAACTATGGACCTTATGGTGCACAGTCTAGTTCTGATATTGCAACATCATACTGGAAGTATTAATAAATAGCTGGTAACAATCCCCAGTCTTCCTCCCCCAAATAAATAGACATTTATTTTAAGAATTAAGCATAGTTAAAAAAAAAAAAAAAAGAATTAAGCATAGTTCTATAAGTAAATATGGAAGATAACTGGATTTTTAGCAAGCATGACTTTAAAAGCATTCTTCTATAAAATTTTAAGCATAACTGAAAAGGATCTATCACTCAAAATTTTACTGAACAGGCATTTTTTACAAGATAAATCATCTCCAAATTCATAATTGGTGATTTGATATTAAGTTTTAATGTGCATTTATAATTGCATAACTTTATATAGCTTATTCATGTTATATAATCCTTAGTTGTCCTGTTTTAAAACAAGGGTAATATATTGAAAAATTCTAAAATATTTTCATTTCTATAATTCATTAAAATAATATGAATAATTGCATGAAGATAATTACATGTATAATAATTATATTTATAAGATCTTTTGACAGATTTATATACTTTTCATAATGCTACTGTGTTAGTTTGTATTTCAGCTGTAACATTATAATTTAGGAGACACATGGTTTTATCTGCTTTGATTTTTGCAAAGTACCAAATTATAAAGTACTCATAAAAGAGATTAGTCACAATTTCATCCTATCTGTGACCCAGAACATTGCAACAGCTTGTGCAGCATAAAAGGGCAACAAAGGATAAACATCCTTTGCAATTATTTAACAATAAATGAACCATAGCTGATCAGCATTATGATGGGACTTGTCTTTAGAGAATTTATTTAGTCAGTTAGTCATTTTAAAGGATTTATACAGGGTAAATTCCTTGGGCATATGGGCAGCATGTGTTCAAGGACTCCCAGCAGCATTGAAATGACACATTATTATAAAATACAGTATACCATCTTTGCTATTATAGTGATTCTTATGACAAAAATAAATCTATTTGTGTATATAAACACACACAAATCTCCTGGGAATAAAACAACAATACCGAAAAGTTGATGTCAAAGCTTCTGAAGAAAAATTTTCAGCTACGTAAGGACATGAATTAAAATGAAATGTGATTGAGAATGACGTGCATAATATAAATAAATGTTTTTAATTTTTCTTTAACTTCCCAAATGCCTCAATATTTTTGGTTTTCATTCTTTTAAAACTCAGGGTATTGTTTAAAAATCTACATTAGATTTTTTGTCTTCTTTTTGATATTGGAAATCTAGAATAAATATACAGGGCTAATTAAGGAGCTGTGGTAGCGTAGTGGTTACAAATTGGGCTGCTAAGCTCATGGTCAGCAGTTTGAAACTACCAGCTGTTCCACAGGAGAAAGGTGAGGCTTTCTGCTCCCGTAAAAATTTACAGCCTTGGAAACCCTGTACAGGGTCACTATGAGTCAGAAACGACTCCATAGCACATAACAACAACAACTATTATATTAACTCATTCTTTCAAGAATATTTAGAAAATATTCTATGTAAGTCTTATTATGGATACTGGTAATGCCTACATTTTTAGAGACAATATGTTTTGCTTTCTTGATTTGTAGATATTTAACATAAAGTTGAGTAAATAAACCAAGGAGAATCTCTCAAACATCATTTGCTATAGGAACATAATTGATATCTTCATTGTTATAGGTCTTCTTTGATTAGGAACCTAACAGATTGCCACCAAATAGACATTGATTTACAGCAACCCTATATAGACACTATAGGACAGAGCTGAACTGCCTGATGATATTTCCAAGGCTGTAATCATTACAGAAACAGGCCGTCATATCTTCTTCCATGGAGTCATTGGTGAGCTCTAAGCAGTGTTCAACTATCTGCACTTATGGAAGCAGCAGTCAAAAGATCAAATGACGTATTGCGTTAGGCAAATCTGCTGCACAAGACATTTTTAAAGTGTTGAAAAGGAAAGATGTCAGCTTGAGGACTAAGGTGTGGCTGACCCAAGTCATGGTGTTTCCAACAACCTCATATGTATGTGAAAGCTGGACAGTGAATTAGGAAGATGGTAGAAGAATTGATGCTTTTTAGTTATGGTGTTGGAGGAGAGTATTGAAGGTGCCATAGGCTGCCAAAAGAACCAATATATCCATTTTGGGAGAAGTGCAGCCAGAGTGCTCCTTGGAGGCCAAGATGGTCAAACTCCATCTCTCGTACTTCGGACATATTGTCAGGAGGGACCAGTGACTGGAGAAGGATATCATGTTTGGTAAGGTGGAGGGTCAGAGAAAAAGAGGAAGACCCCCAACAAGATGGATTGGCCAAGTGGCAGAATCAATGAACTCAAGCATGGCAACAGTAGTGAGGTTGGCTGAGGATCAGGCAGTGTTTTGTTCTGCTGTGCATAAGGTTGCTATGGGTACTGACTCAATGGCACCTAACAACAACAACAACAAGCAGTGATCTTTGGGTTAGTAGTCAAACACTTAACTACACTACCAAGGCTTCTTTGACCAGGACAATGTATAACCAAAAAGACACTATTTGTTTCTAATACCTTAAGAAGGGATTTGCTTCTAATATCATTCTTGTAACAATCAAACAAGCAAGCAAAGAATAGGTATGCAAGAAGAGCTGCATCTTCAATTTTAAGCCTTTGAATCACCTACTTGGTAATAAAATTCAGACAGTAATATCAGTATTAGAATATTACTGAGAAGAAACCAACTCATACAAGCTTGCTAGAGTTGTTAACACAATTACTTACATTATTGAAATTATGTTAAAAAAACAAAAATAATAATCCATCAAAATTCATAGCTTCAGATTTATTTTACTGTTTTTGTTTGTTAAGTATTGTTGAGTTGATTCTAACTCATAGAGACTTTATGTGCAACATAATGAAACACTGTCCATTCCTATACCTGCCTCACAATTGATGATAAACTTAAACCCATTGCTGCTTCCACTGTGCCAATACATTTCACTGTGCAATATTCCTCTTTTTCACTGGCCCTCCACTTTATCTAGTATGATATCCTCTCCAGGGACTGGTCTCTCCTGACACTATATCCAAAATATGATAGAGGAAGTCTCACCATCTTGGCTTCCAAGGAGCATTCTGCTTGTACTTCTTCCAATGCAGATTTGTTTGTTCTTCTAGCAGTCCATGGTACTTTTAAGATTTGTCTCCAACACCATAAATCAAATGCATCAATTCTTCCATGGCATTCTTTATTTATTGTCCAACTTTCATGTGCATATGAGGTTACTGAAATATCATGGCTTGGGTCAAGTGTGGTT
Organism: Chrysochloris asiatica; assembly: GCF_000296735.1. Classification (NCBI taxonomy): domain Eukaryota; kingdom Metazoa; phylum Chordata; class Mammalia; order Afrosoricida; family Chrysochloridae; genus Chrysochloris; species Chrysochloris asiatica. The sequence goes on along the minus strand of NW_006408581.1, from coordinate 9,812,340 downwards.
TAGTCATCAAACTGACAACTTTTCTTGTGAACAATTTTAAGAAGTGCAGCAGATTTGCTTAATGCAATATGTCATTTAATTTCTTGACTGCTGCTTCCATGAGTGTTGATGGTTAATCTGAGCAAAATGAAGTCTTTGACAACTTCAAACTTTTCTCCAGTTATCTGAATGTTGCTTACTGGCCCACTGGTGAGGATTTTTGTTTTCTTTACATTTAGATGCAACCCATACTGAAGAGTGTGGTCTTTGATCATCTTCATTTTCATCAAGCAAGGTTGTACCATCTGCATATCTCAGGTTGTTAATGAGTTTACCCCAATCCTGATGTTACATTCCTCTTCATATAATCTAGTTTCACAGATTATTTGTTCTGCATATAGATTGAATAAATATGGTCAAAGAATATAACACTTCCACACAACTTTCCTCATTTAAAACCATCCAGTGTCCTCTTGTTTGGTTCAAATGACTACCTCTTGATCTATGTAGAGGTTCCTCATGAGCAAAATTAAGTGTTCAGAATACTCATATTCTTTAATATTGCCCATAGCTTGTCATGATGCAGACCATCTAAAACTTTTTCATAGTCAATAAAGAACATGTAAACTCCATTCTTGTATTCTCTATTTTCTGCCAAGATTTATCTGACATCAGCAATGATATCCTCATTCCAAGTCATCTTCAGAATCTGGCTTGAATCTCTGGCAGTTCCCTTTCAATATAATGTTACAGCCATTTTGGAATTACCTTAGCTAAAATCTTACTTGTATATGATACTAATGATATTGTCTGATGTTTTCCACATTCTGTTGGATCATCCTTCTTTGGAATGGGCACAGATATGTATTTCTTCCAATAGTTTGGCCAAGTAGCTGTCTTCCAAATTTCTTGCCATTGTTAAGTGAGTACCTCCATTGTTGTCTCAGCTGAATCTTGTTGAAAGATTTCAGTTTGTATTTCATCAATTCTTGGAGTCTTATTCTTTGCCAATGCCTTCAATGCACCTTGGACTTCCTTAGTCAATACCATAGACTCATGATCATACGCTACTTCCTGAAATTGTTTAATACTGACCATTTCTTTTTGATACAATGACTGCATATTCCTTATATCAACTTTTTTCTTTAGCCCAAAGTGTGATACTATTTTTTTTTTTTAAGTTTTTAATGTGAATTGAGTGGTAGTTTATATGAGAGAACATTGGTTTTAAACTCATCATTTCATTATAATGATTACATCTCTGTGCACCATCATTCAACAGTA
>NW_006408581.1:9798701-9806672 GCF_000296735.1 Chrysochloris asiatica | reverse complement strand
GTCCTGACCCATAGCGACCCTGTATAGGGTTTCTGAGGAGCAGGTGGTGAGCTTGAACTTCTAACCTTGCAATTCAAATGGCTTTGCATTCTGGCACATTAACCCACAGCACCACACCAGGACTCACTCCTTCCATCTCTCTCTCTGAAACCCACCAGCTGCTCCTCAGAAACCCTATGTAGGCTCACGATGAGTCAGAACTAACTCCATAGCACTTAACAACAACACGTGTGTGAGTGTGTGTGTGTTTCTTTTCTACAGTTTGTCAGTTTGTTGCACTGTGGTGGCTTGTGTGTTGTTGTGATTCTGGACGTTATGCTGCTGGTATTTTATATATCACAGAGTTACTCTTAGTGGACAGCCTTCAGCTGAGCTTCCTAAGTAAGACAAAGTAAGTAGAAGGGAAAATGAAGTATTTCTGAATATTTAGCCCCTGAAAACCTTATGAATAGCAGAAGACCAGTCATAGATATAGTGTCAGTTAGGATGCGTTTAAAATGTGACTGGGGAATAGTTGCCTCCTCAAAATAGAGTTGGGCATGCTGAAATGAATGGAAATAAGGTTTTAGGACATTCCTTTGCTGATGGGGCACAACTCAAAATGAGGAGAATCAGTTATAAACATCCATTAATAGTCAGAAAATGGAACGAATGAAGAATGAATCTAGAAAAATTGGAAGTTGTCAAAAATGAATTGGAACATATTAAGATGTATATCTTAGGCATTAATTAGATAAAATGGACATATATTAGCCATTTTAAATCTGAAAATTATATGGTTTACTACATTGGGAATGCCATCGAAGAGGAATGGCATCATATTCATATCATAAAGAACATTTCAAGATATGTCTTTGGTGAAATGCTGTCTGTGGTAAGAAAATATCCATATTCCTACAAGGATGAGTAATTAATACACCTATTATGCAAATTTACACACACATCACTAAAGCCAGTGATGATGAAATTAAAGAATTATACCAACTTCATCAGTGTGAAATTTATCAAGCATGAAATAAAGATGTACTGATAATTATTGGTGACTAGAATTGAAAGGTTGGGAAAAAAGGGGGTGGGGAGGATCAATAACTGGAAAATATATCCTTGGTGATAGAAATGTTGCTAGAGATTGCATGAAAGAATTTTGCAAGGTCAATGACTTCTTCATTTGCAACTACATTTATATGCAACATAAATGACAACTATAAACAAGCACTTCACCAAATGGAGTTCACAGAAATTATTTGACTTCCCATGTGGTAAAAGACATTGGAAAAGCTCAATATCATCAGTCAAACAAAGCCAGGAGCAGAATGTGGAACAGATGGTATGTTGCTCACATTCAACTTTAGACGGAAGCTGAAGAAAAGTAAAACAAGATCATGAGAGGTAAAATATGACCTTGAACATATCCCACATGAATTTATAGATCATCTTATGAACAGATTTGATGTATTAGATCCTAATGACCAAATACTACAAGAATTGTGGGATTGTATCAAGAGCATCATACAACAGGAAAACAAAAGTCCATTAAGCAAAGAAAGACGAAAAATACAAAAATTGATGTCAGAAAAGCCTCTGAAACTTATGCTCCAGCATAGAGATGCTAAAAGAAAAGAGAGAAATGAGGATGCAAAGAGCTGAACAATTACAAAGGGAAGTTTGAAAACACAAAGTCAACTATTATAATGAAGTGTGCAAAGATGTGGAGTTAGCAAACCAAAAAGAGAGAAAATATTCAGCATTTCTCAAGTTGAAAGAACTGAAGAAAAAAATTCAAGTCTCAAATTGAAATATTGAAGGATTCTATGAGCAAAATATTTAATGTTGCAGAAAGCTTCGACACAAAATGGAAGCAATATATAGTCACTCTACCAGAAAGAAATGATTGATGCTCAACCATTTCAAGATGTAGCATATGATCAAGATCCATTGTACTGAAGAAAGAAGTCCAAGATGCACTGAGGGCAGTAACAATGAACACGTCTCTAGGAATTAATGGAATACAAATGGCAATCTTTCAACAAGCTGATATAGCACTGGAGGCACTCACACATCTATTCCAAGAAATTTGGAAGACAGTTACTTGTCCAAGTAATTGGAAGTGATCTGTATTTATGCCCATTCCAACGACAGGCTACCCAATAGAATACAGAAATCATAAAACAATATCATTAATATCACATGCAAGTAAAATTTAGTTAAAGATATTTCAAAAACAGCTGCAACAGTTCATTGGCAGGGAACTACCATAGGTTCAGCCAGATTCAGATGAGGACTAGGAACAAGTGCTATTTCTGACATCAGATAGATCTTGATGGAAAGAAGAAAATGCCGGAAAGAAGTTTGCCTATGTTTTCTGTGTTTTTGTTTTTTATCTTTTTTTTAACTTTCCCCTGTGTGGACCTGGCAAACTATGGGTAACATTGAGAAGCATGAGTATTCCAGTGCATTTGGCACTAAATTGTGTTCATGAGAAACTTGTGCATAGAACAAGAGGCAGTCCATCAAACAAAACCAGAGGACATAGAATTATTTAAAATTAGGGAAGATGCATGACAGGGTTGCATTCTTTCACCATAGTTTTGCAATCTATACATTGAGCAAGTAATGTGAGAAGTTGGATTATATGTAGGAAATGTGGCATCATGTTTAGAGGAAGATTCATTAATAACCTGTGATATGCAAATGATACAACCTTGGTTGCTGAAAGGGAAGAATAAAAAATCATACTGATGAATATCAAAGGCCACAGCCTTCAGTATGGGTTGCACGTCAATGTAAAGAAAACAAATATCATCGCCACTGGAGCAATAAATAACATCATGATAAATGGAAAAAAGATTGGATCTGTCAAAAACTGCATTTTGATTGAATTCACTGTCAACACTCATGAAAGCAGTAGTCAAGAAATCAAATGATGTATGCACTAGGGAAGTCTGCTGCTGGTGACCTTTTTAAAGTGTTGAAGGGCAAAAATGTCAGTTTGAGGACTAAGGTGCCCCTGACCTGAGCCATGGTATTTTCAATAGCTGCATATGAATGTGAAAGCTGGACAATGAATAAGGAAGACCATAGAAATATTGATTCTTTTGAGTTATGGTGTTGGAGAAGAATAGTGAAAGTACCATGGGTTGCTAGATAACAAACACATCTGTCCTAGAAGAAGTTCAGCCAGCATGATTCTTAGAAAGTAGAATGATGAGACTTTGTCTCTCATACTTCATACATGATTATCAAAAGATACCAGCCCCTGGAGAAAGACATCTTGCTTGGCAAAATGAAGGGTCAGTGAACATGAGAAGACCACAAGGAGATGGATTCTCACAGTGGCTGTAGCAAGAAGCTCAAGAGTCACAACAATGGTGTGGATGCCACGGGACCAGATAGTGTTTCCTTCTGTTATGCATATTGTTGCTATGAGTCAGAACCAACCGGGCAGCACCTAATAAAAACAAAAGTACATTTTTCTAATAGTTGACTGTTAAATATTTACTATCACACCACTTTACAAAGAAATATGAGATAGAGTTGAGAAATATCACATCTTAAAGGATGAAAGCAATTAAAAGTAGAGAGAAATTTCTCAGATAATTCTTACTGTGATTAAAATTAGATGATTTACTTAATTTTATAATAATTAGAAGTTATATTGATTTATAATTTAACATAAAATGTTTGAAATAATTGTAAAATGTGCTATCCTTAGGACTTGATCATAAAGGTTTCATAAATAAACCATAATATATTTTGACAGACACTTTTGTTAAAACTGTTGATACATAATTCCTACTTTAGCTTGAATTTATCAAGGATACCATGATTACACAGCTAAAGTTGATAACATTAATGCTGTAACTAGCTTATATAATTTGATCAAATAACATTTTATCAATACAAACAAAATGCAATGATGTATGGCCCTTAGCAACCCATCACACTGGAACTGACCTCACATCCCAGACTCACCTTTTAGCCTGAAAACAGATTTATGAGCTGAAAAAGTTACACTAAGGAGGTAGATACTACTTAGAAAAAAACAAGAATTTGAAACAGAATGAACATTTGCCGAAGGACTGAGCGTAGAAGACAGAAGAGTTCATAAAGAAGGACTAAAAACAGAAAGCACAATGAGACAATGCTATAAGTGATGCTACACTGTGGAAACTGCAATCAAGGACATTAAACAAATTGGTTAAGAATTGCTTAAGAAAAAACTGATTTTCTCTATAAACCTTCACACAATTCATAATACAGAGTTAAAAAAAAATTGTATCCAATACAGTATTTCCTTTTATGGTGTTGTGGGTTAATGGGCTGGATTGCAAAATCAGTTTGAACCACAAGGCCAGCGGTTCATGTTCATTCCTTGGAGACCCTATAGAGGGTTGATATGAGTCGGAACTGACACAATGGCACTTAACAACAGCATACACTAAATGATGAAGTCTTTCCTTGTTACCTGGAAAGAAAAAGAAAGTCTGCTTTCATCCACTGGATACAGTTTAATGAACAGTGTACACCAACAGGTTGTTTTAGCTTAGTGCCTTTGAGTAGGTTCTGACTCATAGTGACCCTGTCTAGTGTTTCTGTGACTTTTGAAAATTTTTGCGAGAGTATAAAGCCAAGTTTTTCTCCTATGGAGCAGCTGGCATGCATGAATCGTGGACCTGTGGTTTATAGTCCAGTGCTTATCGTATTGAGCCACCATGCTCCCAATGTACACTTAATCCTCACTTACTGGCTGTCACATTACCTGACATTTTTCATTGTGACAATAAAAATTTACTGTCTGATAATCGTGTGTATCAAAGACATATGTTTAACAATAAAGGACACTGAAAAATAAGGTTAGAGCAATGCTGAATATGGTGATTACTGTTAAGTGTCAATTTGGCTGGGCCATGATTCTCAGTGTATGTATGTAATGGTAATTTGGCAAACTATTCAATGATGTAATTTGGCAGTTATGTAATGATGCAATTTGGCAGTTATGTGATGATATCATAATCCTTCATTTAGCTATCTGCTGTGGTCATCCTCCATTTAAGACTAATTTCAAAACAAGATAGCCAAAAAATCGTATTAAATGTAATAAAGAAAGTAATTTCAAAGGTTGCAACTGAAGTGACAATAATAACCTTTATGGTAATTGAGTTTCTAATTTGTATTTTACTCTGAATATTTCTGTCAAGTTTTTGGACCTTTGATGGAGACTAGCAACTATTTAGCTTGAAAACTATAACAGGAAGCCTCTTCACAATGACAGTGATATGGTTAAAAATGAATGCATTCCAGTCTCTGAAAGAACAGCAAGTAAATTTACTTATTTTAAGCTTGGTGCAGGACACAGAGGAAAAAAAAAAAAAAAGTTCCTCATGTGTCTTCATGCTATAGATTATTGCCACTTGCTATTAAGTTGCTGTCGAGTTGGCTCTGACTCATAGAGAACTTTATAGGGTTTCCTAGTAGCAGCTAGCGGGTTTGAACCGCCAGTCTCATGGTTAGTAATTCAATGTCTAGCCTACAGCATAACATAGGACTCCTGTTACTATGGGTATCACAAATAAGCATTCTAAAGTGTAAAACTTATTTTAAATTATTCTCAAATTATTTTCATAATCCTATGTATCTGCTATTTTAAAACTCAAATCTTTTCTGGAGAAAAAAAATATATATACATTTGTTGTTGTTCAGTACTCAAACATTTCACATGTATATAGTTCAAAAGGAAATTTCTAAAAAATGTATAAGGAACAGAATATGAGTCATGGTTTAAATACTATTTTGGCATGATTAGAAGACTGGACAATGGAAAGCAAGTAGTAAACAAACAAACAGACAAAAACAGTAACAGCTTGATACAAAACTAACATAAGCCCTATGCCTTCACAAATAAGTCCCACTTCAGTGGGAACTTGGAGTAGTTGGTATATGTGGCAAAACTGGACCTACTTGGAGTCTACTCACAACATAAATCTTTGCTTCATTTATTTTATTAGAAATTATGACTGACTTATTACTGTGCAGTTTATGCTTTTTTTTTTTTTTAAAGTATTTTCCTACTTAAAATATTAAAATTTTAATTCAATACAGATTGAATAAGTATGGCGAAAGAATACAACCCTGGAGCATACCTTCCCTAATTTTAATCCATTCTGTGTTTCATTGTTCTTTTCGAACAACTGCTTCTTGGAATTGGAGGAAGATTCTTTAAGAACCTGTAATATGCATACAATGCAACCTTGTTTGCTGAAAGAGCGAGGACTTAAAATATTTACTGATGAAGATAAAAGTCCACATTATTTGATATAGGTTGCATCTCAATGTAAAGAAAACAAAAATCTTCACTTCTGTACCAATAAGCAATATCCATATAAGTGGAGGAGTCCTGGTGTGGCACTGTGGGTTAATGCATCAGACTGCAAAGCCATTTGAACTGCAAGGTTGGTGGTTCAAGCTCACCAGCTGCTCCTCAGAAACCCTTACAGGGTCACTATGGGTAGGAATCAACTCAACAGCACTTTAAAACAACAACATATAAGTGGAGAGAAGATTGAAGTTGTCCAAGACTTAATTTTGCTCATATCAACCATCAACACTCATGGAAGCAACAGTCAAGAAGTCAAATGACCTGTTGCACAAGACCTCTTTAAAATGTTGAAAAACAAAGATGTCAGTTTGAGGTCCAAGGTGCGCCTGACCCAAACCATGGTGTTTTTAATAACCACATATGCATGTGAAAGTTGGACAGTGAATAAGGAAGACCATAAAAGAATTGATGCATTTGAGCTATGGTATGGGAGGAGAATATTGAAAATATCATGAATTGCTAAAAAAATAAACATGTGTGTTGGAAGAAGTACAGCCAGAGTGCATTTTGGAAGCCAGGATGGTCAGAATTTGTCTCGCATACTTTGGACATATTATCAAGAGGGACCAGTCCCTGGAGAATGATATTATGTTTGGTAGAGTGGAAGGTTATAGAAAAAGAGGAAGACCCACAATGTTTGGTAGAGTGGCAGCTACAATTTTGAGGTTGATTCAGGACCAGGCAGTGTTTTGTTCTGTTGTGCATAAGATCACAGTGAGTTGGTGCCAACTTGATGCCACTTAATAACATTAACAACTAGCTCAAAACACTTGGTACTTATTTTTAAAATAGTTGTTCAGTCTAGTGAATGAAAAGCTGAGAAAAAATGAGATTAAGAGTATTAGCCAGGAGCAGATTAACCAGGGCCTTCTAATTCAGGTTAATGTGATACAGTATAATCTATCAAAGAACCATAAACTGAAAAGTGATATGACCTGTTATGTATGCCTAAAATACGACTATAGCTCCAGGGTGAAATATACATTTGAACAGGTAGAGAACAGTGAATAGTCAGGAATCCTCACGAGAAGAAGTGGGAGGTAGGACCAATGTGTGGGAGTTACAGATTTTGATGATTACTTATAAGACATGAAAAATTGAAATAGAGAGTTCTAAATATTGCCCAAATTTAATTTGCTAGGTATATTTTATTCTCACTGAGTTTAAAAACAAAATGGAAATAAATCAGGATTTAATGAATGGAATTAATATTTCCACTAAATACTATGTGAATTCAATGAGTTGGGATTGGTTGGGATAGAAATATATATTTGGAAGCCATCAATATACAGCTAGTATTTAATAGATCACTAACTGAAGATTCCAAATATAGAAAATAATAGTCATGATTTGACTCCTAATATTTTCAGTGTGTCAATATAAGGTGTAGATAGAAGAAATAGATAAGGACTAATAAACACAGATATTATCTTGGAATAGTGTTTCAAGAAGAAAAGAATAATTAGTTTACTATTGTTGTTGTTGTTGTTGTTAGGTGTCATTGAGTCAGTACCAACTCATAGCAACCCTATGCGCAACAGAACAAAATGCTGCCCGGTCCTGGGCCAACTTCACAATCATTGCCACACCTGAGC
>NW_006408581.1:9796631-9798601 GCF_000296735.1 Chrysochloris asiatica | reverse complement strand
ATTTCAAGTTGAGACTTGAATTTTTTCCTCATTTCTTTTAACCTGATAAGTCCTGAATGTGTATTTCTCTTTTGGTTTTCTAACTCCAGATATTTGCACCTATCAATATATTAGATGACTTTGTCTTCTCCAGGTGCCCTTTGAAATTTTCTGTTCAGGGCTTTTATCTTCTCATTTCTTCCATTTGCTTTGGCATCTCTACACTGGAAAGCAAGTTTCAGAGTCTCTTCTGATACCCATTTTGGTCTATTGTTTCCTTCTTGTCTGCTTAATTACCGCTTGCTTTCTTCCTGTATAGTGTTCTCCATGTCCTCCCATAATTCTTCTGGTCTTCAGTCATTAGTTTCTAATGCATCAAATCTGTTATTAAGAGGATTTCTAAATTCAGGTGGGATGTGTTCAAGGTTATATTTTGTGTCTCATAGACTTGTTTTAATTGTTTTACATTTCAGTCTGAACTTGCATGTGAGCAACTGATGGTCTGTTCCACAGTATTCCCCGGCCTTGTTTTGGTTGATAACAGGGAGCTGTTCTACTGTCTCCTTCCACAGGTGTAGTCAATTTGATTTCTATGCATTACATTTGTTGAAGTCCATGTGCATATCATCTTTTATATTGTTTGAAAAAGGTATTTGAGATGAAGAGGTCATTGGTCTGGCAAAATTCTATCATGTGACCTACAGCATTATTTTTATCACCAAGACCATATTTGCCAACAACTGATCCTTCCTCTTTGTTTTCAACCTTTGCATTCCAATTTCCAGTATTTATCAATACTTCTTGTTATTTTACAATTTTAAACTGAAGAAATTGGTAGAACTCAATTTCTTCATCACTGGTTTTATTGCTTGGTGAATAAGTTTGAATAATGGTGATATTAACTGGTTTTCTTTGTAGACCTATAGATATTATCTTATCATAAACAGCATTATAACTCAAGATAGATATTGACATGTTCTTTTTGACTGTAAATGTTACACCATTCCTCATTAATTTGTCATTTTTGGCATAGTAAACAATGTGACTGTAAGATTCAAAATGGTTAATACCAGTCCATTTAAGCTCACTGATGCCTAGAATATCAATGATTTTTGTATTCCATTTCAGTTTTGGACAATTTCCAATTTTCCTAGATTCATACTTAGTTCATTCTATGTTCCAATTATTAATGGATGCCAACAGCTCTTTTCACTTGCACCCTATTAGTAAATGAAGTCCCAGAAATCTCACTTCACTTGCATTATTATGGTTAACTCTTTTTTAAGAGGTAGCTCTTCCCCAATTGTATTTTGAGTTCTTTCCAACGTAATGGTATCATCTTTCAATGTCAGGAATGATAAATTGAAGAAACATGGTGTTTCTTGCATTCATTGTCAAAAATAACATATCCAGAACAGTCATGGTACAGTGCTGTCTATAATAGGATAATATCCATGTGCCTACAGGGATGACCAATTAATACCACTATTATTCAAATGTACACACCAATCATTAAAGCCAGTGAGGATGAAATAGAAGAATTCTACCAACTTCTTCAATCTTAAATTCATCAAACATGCAATCAAGATGTATTGATTATCATTGGTAATTGGAATACAAAGGTTGGGAGCAAAGAGGAAGGATCATTGATTGGAAAATATGGACATGGTGATGAAATTATGCTGGAGACCACATGATAGAATTCTGCAAAATCAACCATTTGTTCATTTCAAATACCTTCTTTAGACGGCATAAGAGACGAATATACACTTGGAGCTCGCCAGATGGAATTTATAGAAATCAAATTGAATACACCTGAGGAAACAGATGATGGAAATGTTCCATATTATCAGTCAAAACAAGGCAAAGGGCAGACTGGAAGAGACCATCAATTGTTCCTATGCATAGTCAAACTGAAGCTGAAGAAAATGAAAACAAGTCCACGAGAGCCAAAATATGACCTTAATATATCCTACCTGAATTTTAGAGAT
>NW_006408581.1:9777483-9790501 GCF_000296735.1 Chrysochloris asiatica | reverse complement strand
TTCTTCTACTGTCTTCTTTATTCACTGTCCAACTTTCGCATGCATATGAGGTTATTGAAAATACCAAGGCTTAGGTCAGGCACACTTTAGTCCTCAAATTGACATCTTTGCTCTTTAACATTTTATAGAGTTTACTAAAAGACACTAAACAGAGGCAGAATGACAGATTAAATGAGATCATATTATATTTGGTAAGAATAAAAATGTTAGAAAATTTGACTAGAGTAGTTTCAGAGAAGCGTTAAGAAAGTAATATTTTAGAGTGAAGAGAAGGGCTAGTGGGAGTTTAATATGTTGTTAAGTGCTGTCAGTTGGTTTTAACTCATTGTCACTTTGTGGGTTTGAACTGCGGACCTTGTGATTAGAAGTCCAGTACTTATCCTACAATTCCACAGGCAGCTAGAATGTGCAGATTAACAATGTGATGAAGAATTGCATAATATAAGTATCATAGCCATGTGATAGAGAGGAATGAGAGATGAGGTAGAATTGCTTTTACTGTGCTGTATTTTCTTGAAGCTTGCTAGCATCAAAGTGTGCTTGCATAATGTTGAAAATATGGATCATGTAGGGAAAAATATTGGGCAAAAAGTCAAATCTGATAGACAGGATATATGAAAAATGGTCAAAGGTAAAATTATAGCTACTAGAGTAAGAAATGAGTTTCTTCCAGAACAAAGGAGAAAGAGAGATGGATACATAAGCAGTTTAGATTTTCAATTTGTACTAAACCTGTTATTGTAGAACTTTTATCTTATTTCCTCAATAAAATCTGAGGTAAGATCTTTGTCTAAGAGTAAAAGAGAAAGGTATCAGTTAAGAGTCTCTGGAGAGAGAAACAAAATTATCATGAAATCATGTTGAATATATTACGTTTTCTGGAAAGAGATCTATGATTTCAGAGCCCATCTGAGGTTTGTTAGCAATTTTATAGTGAAAACAATCTAGCTTTATTCACTGACAATTTTTAAACTTTTCAGTTAAGTCATAAAGAATGAAGATTCCTATTTTTCAAATATGATTGAAGTAGAAAAGATGAAGTTTATGATGTTAAGAGGAGTGCTTATAATAATGTCCCTTGGAATCTAAACTTGATGAAGTTAGAGTAAAGACAAAAAAGCAGTGAAGTTCAAAGATTGTTAATTGCCAAAATGGAAATAATAGAATTATTAGGAAGAGACAGTAGGTACAAACGTAATATGAAAAACTGGGGAAAATATAGAAAGATTCATGAGCTTGTCAATAAAAATGTTTGAAAGCTTATAGCTCTTCATATTTGTTTTTTAAAATAGCATCTCTTAAAAAAGTTTTCTACCAGACATACTTCAATAATTACATAAGGATAAGTCAAAAAGTATTACTACTCTTAATTCATTTAATATATGCATAGGTCTATTCCAAACAAGACATGTTTAAGTATGTTTCTGTGATCAGTGGATGAATGCAGACAAGTTCTCTCAGTAATATACTATTCTTATTCTAATTTGGTTGTCTTCAAAAAAATATGATAAAAGGCTAATCAAAACAGTGGCTTCCAAGAGAATCTGTGGGGTCTCTTAAATTCAAGGCAGAGAGGTCAGTTCAGAAAGTTCTCGTAAATGCTTTTTTGGGATTATCAAGGGATAACCTTGATAGATTTTATTGAAGGCAAGATATGATCAATGTAGCTTTGGTTCACAATTTTATTTTATTTTATTTTTTCATTTCATCGATTTATTTCAATTCCAATTCCTTACCATTATCTCAAATTTTGCACTCAGAAGGAAGATGTATATAATGAATAGTTTTCAGTGTCTAAGATACCAGTCCTGATCAACCCTTTGGACAGAGGGGATAGGATTGATACTTGATGTGAAGACAACTCCTTCCCTCTCAGTTGGTAATTTGAGCTACTACATCCATAAGTATAGGTCAAGTTCATCAAATTGTAGCAATTTACACTTGTTTCTTTTATCAAGTTTCTTTATCTTTCTCTATTTGAGTTCTGAACATCAAGCCATAGAAGTTAGTTCAGATGGGTACTATCAACAAATTTGGGTATTCTTGTGCATCTCCCCTCACTTCATTATCAGCTGCACGCTTCACTTTCAGCTCTAGCCCTTCTTGGCCATATCCTTGTCCATGGGCCTATAAGTCCCCAGGTCTCACCACACTTCGGACCAACCAGCCCTTCCTCTTCTTTCTCTCATCTCATGGTCAATGGGAGTCTATGGAATGTAGTGAAACTTAGACCATATCTTCATTGCTGCCTATCCCCCACTTCCACTTACCAGTAGACCAACATGGTCACAAGCCAGCTTACATATCTGCTCATGTATTCCCTTTGAGTTTCAGTCTTGGAGTGGGGTTTGTCCTGAAGAGACTTGATTGCTTGTCTTGATGGCTCCCTGGCGAACAACTTGCTTGTTCTTATAGCCAATCATACTACCATTTTTGTTTTGGATTTTTCCTGCTGGTCTTTCTTTCAAGAAGTATCTTCTGTTCCTCTGTCTGTTCCAGGTTGGTGTGCATGTCCTTTCAAATGGGAATGTCACACCTCAGAAGTTTTTGGGCGGGCTGGAGAAATACTTTTTGACTTACCTTCAGTTTCTAAATTATATAATTGGAACTGTAGTCATTTTTCCAAGACTACTGCCATTAATTCTCAGTGTAATCCAAGACTTAATTGATGTATAGATGGAGAAATAGCCACATTTTCTTTCACACTGATTTAAGCTATCAGATTTAACAGAAAGTATCAGGGTCACTGAACACACCAACCACTGTGCATGCTACAAACCTTCCTTTGATTGTTATTTTTTTTTAAATAGTAGGAAATCAGAAATGTATGACACAGGTGAGGTAAATAAAAGCAACATTAAAAAGCAAAGCCATTTTTTTTTAAGAACTATAAGATCATGATAAATGTGCAAGCAATTGAAAATAAATAAGTACATATAATTGACTTATTTGAATTAAGGTGTGGGAAAATATTCAATATACCATGGATTTCCAGAATAATAATGAAAAATTCTGATTGAAGGAAATACTACAATCTGAATGCTCTTTTGAAGTGAGGATGGTGAGACTTCATCTTACTTACTTTGGACATGTCACTATGAAAGACCAATCATTAGAAAACAAAGTCATGTTGATAAAGTAAAGAATCTGTGAAAATGAAAGACACCCTTTATGTGCTAAAATTTTGCTGTGGTTCCAAACACAAAACAAAACAAAAATAAGTGTCAAGCATTCCACAGATTGTGAGGATAGTGTACAATGGGCCAAAGTTTTGTTTTTATTTTCTCTTTTCTTTCTTTCTATTTATACAAGACTACCATGATTAAAAACTGACCCAATGGCAAGTAACAACAACTAAGCAGTATATGTGTGTGTACACACACAGAGACATTATTAAGCCTGGATAATACATTTTGTACACTCTCATTTCATCAAGATGAGTAATTGAAATAGTTCAATTAAAGTATTGCTATTTCACACATTGTTATTCCATAATTACAAATTTCTGGTGATGACTAAACATTGTACATAAAACAATATATTTGTACATTTCTCATTTGCAAGTATTTAGTGACTTTATCTAGTAATTAAAGAAGGACAATGTAACATAACAGAAATTATACATAAAAATTGTCTGCTCCAATGAGATTTTATTTTTTAAACAAAACAAATACTAAGTAAAGGAAAATAAAAGTATTTTTAGAAATTAATGCCATGATTTAATTACTAAATTATATGTAAAACTAAAATGAGAACACATCTGTACTTTTTCTTTTTTTAAAAATTCTAGTTTTCATGTAATGAGTAAGGAAGTGCTCATTCTTACTCTGTTTTCTTAGTGTCAATGAATAAAACTTGTATTATCAAATCAACTAATAGTTAAATATTATTAAAGATATGCCAATGAAAATAGTGAAATATGAACTGTTCTTTGTCAGAGGATTTAAAGAAATAACTCAATGTATGATCATCCATTTTATCTATTTCTTTTTTGAAAATATTTTGTTGTTTATGACTTTCTGTACTGAATTAGCATTTGGTAGGTTTCCCTGGGTGGCACAAATGATTAAATTCATGCCAAATGCTTATGTGTTCAAACCACACAGATATACCTACGAAGATACGGTTGATTATCTACTTCCTATAAGCCAAGATTTTTTTTATAAACCCTATGCAGTCCTGGTTTGATGCTGTACCATAAGCACTGGACTTTAAGTTTGGTTTAAATCACAAATAGATCTTCTTAAAGCCTATACAGGGTCGCTGTGAACTGCAATTGACTCCACGGAAGTTCATAACAACAATAACAACATGGAGTCATTGTACTCTGCAGTTGACTTCATAAGTCAGAATCAAATCCACAGCTATTGATTTAAGTAGCTTTTAGGCTGACCAAGCAAAAATATTTGAATAAAAGGTAGCAGTGTCAGACAACAAGTGAGTTACAGGAATTGATATAATGAAACCTTGAATGCAAGAGGTCCTATAGAGACAAATGGCAAAAAGGAACAACCAGAAAGGAAAGAGGGCAAGGGAATTCCTGATGGAGAGGAGGAGGTTGCATGTTTCCAAGATGTCCCTGTGCAGCAAGATGAGAAGTTTCTGGGTCAAAGAACTCGAAAGGGCAGCAACAGATTAGGTCCTTATAACCATAGGGTTTCATGTTATCTAAGAGTCCTATGTAGCCCTGCTGTGGTACTGTTGGATAAGTACTGAATTAGTCATCACATGGTTGACAGTTCAAGCAACTGTGCTCTTAGAAACACTATACAGTGCTTTGTTTCAAATATTTTCTTACATAACATTAAATTCTGATATTGACTGCATCTGTTTCAGAGAAAACTCTTGTCATTTGTTCTCTCATTAAAAATGATGAAAAACTGGAAGAGATGACAAATATTCCTACCTCAGAATTACATTTGAGTGGCTCAAACACGTGAAGATAACATCTTTCTTTTCTAGGTTTAGTGTCTCTTTTCAAGTTGTACGTAGATGAACAAGTAAAGATTAAATCTTTTCCTTAAAACTACTTTTTGCTACTTTTTAAAAATTTTTACTTTAAAGTGCTTTTTTGTCTATTTGTTTTTAAATTGTGAGTTTATTATTACTTTAATTAGGCAGTGAACAATTAAATAAATTACAAAATGTATAAAACTGAGTGAATTTATGAAATTAATTTTTCAATTTGTAAACCAATTTCTTTGTAAATAAGAACATGCAATATTAAGGGATAGAAAATGTGAGAACTTTAACCACAAGGTTGAGGTTTCAAATCAATCAGCCACTCCAAGGAACCCTATATAGGATCTCTATGAATAGGAATTAACTCCAGAGTACTTAAAAACAACAAATTTATATAGCCACCATATACACAACAGAATGAAACTCGGCCCAATCCTGTGTGATTCTCATAATTGATGTTACCATTGAGCCCATTGCTGCGACTACAACACCAGTCCATCTCATTGGAGGGCTTTCTTCTTTTTCACTGAACCTCCACTTCACCAAGCATGATGTACTTCTCTAGAGATTGGTCCCTACTGATAGTATGTCTGAAGTGTGAGACTTGAAGTCTCTCCATCCTGACTTCTAAGGCGCATTCTGACTGTCCTTCTTCCAAAACACATTTGTTTGTTCTTCTGGTATACCATGGTATTTTGAATACTCTTCTCTAACACCATATCTCAAATGCATCAATTAATCTATGGTCTTCCTTATTCATTATCCAACTTACACATGCTTATGAGACTATTGAAAATACCATGGACTGTATCTGTTACACCTTAGTCCTCAAACTTTGCTCTTGGACACTTTAAAGAGATCTTGTGAAGCAGATTTGCCTAAAGCAATATGCCATTTGATTTCTTGACTATTGCTCCCGTGAGTATTGATTTTGGATCCAAGAAAAAAGAAGCTTTGGCAATGTAAAATACTTTCTCCATCTGTCATGATGTTATTTATTTGTTGTTCAAGCTGTGATAATTTTTATTACTTTACAATGAAATGCAATTCATACTAAAGGGTGTGGTGTTTGATCTTCTTCATTAAGTACTTTAAGTCCTTTTCACTTTTAGTAAGCAAGAGTGTATCATCTGTATGTTGCAGGTTTTTAGTGACTCTTCCTCAAATCATGGTACCGTGTTCTTGTGCATTTACTCCTGCTTCTTAGATTCTTAGATTATATGCTGTGCAAATAGATTATATGTATATAAAGAATATAATCATAAAGTACACATTTCCTAATTTTAAACTATTCCTTATCCCATTGTTCTATTCAGACTATTGCCTCTTGGCTAATTACTCATGAGTACATTTGAGTGTTCTGGAGTAATCATTTTCTTAATGTTATCCATAGCTTGTCATAGTCACATGATCATAAGCCTTTACATAGTTCAGAAAGCACAAATAAGCATCTTCCTGGTATTCTCTGATTTTAGCTAAGATCCATCTGATGTCAGAAATTATATCTCTCGTTCAATGTTCAATTCTGATTCCAGCTTGAATTCCATGTTGGTGTACTGTTGCAACCTAGTTTGAATTATCTTCACCAAAATTTTACTTACCTGTAGTATTAATGATATTGTTTGATGATTTCCATATAATGGTAGATCATGTCTGTAATGGGTGCAAATATGGTTTTCTTTCAATTGAATGGCCATGCGGTTGTTTTTCATGTTTCTTGGCATAGATAATTGAGTGCCCCCAGTGCTTCATCAGTTTGTTGAATGCGTTAAATTTGTGTTTTATCGATTTTCGGAACCCTGTTTTTGCCCATGCCTTCATTACAGATTGGCTTCTTTCTTGAGCACCATGAGTCCTTGACCATATGTTGACTCTTAAAATAGTTGAAAATTGCCTTTTCTTTTTTTTTTTTTTTTGGTATAGTGATTCTGTACATTCCTTCCATCTTGTTTTGCGCTTTCTGCATCATTCAACATTGATTTCAACTTATAACAACCCATGTGTCAGAGTAGTACTTCCCTATATAATTTGCTTGGCAGTTATCTTTATTGTGGCAGATAGCCATGCATTTCTCCCATGGGGACACTTGATTTGAACTATCAAACTTTGGGTTAGCAGTTGACTGATAATCTTTTCGATCCACTATAGCTCCTTTCCATAATGATTACAGCTAAGAAAACTCTGGGGAGCACTTCTGCTCTGTCTGAAAGAGTTTATGTGAATAGAAAATGACTCTATTGTATCTAGCCAGAACAAATACATATTTATATAACATATTTAACATAGTGTTGATGATTGACAAATTTTAGGAGCAGTTATTCTGAAAATATGCAATTCTTCATCTCTGTCCTGTATGTTCTTAAAGTATATATATATTTGTTTTTATTGCTAAGTGCTGTCCAGTCAATTCTGACCCATAGTGGCCCTATATTGGGTTTCCAAGGAGCAGCTAGTGAGCTTGAATCATCACTTTGCAATTCCAAGGAGCAGCTGGTGAGCTTGAATCATCACTTTGCAGTTCAAACAGCTATGCACTCTGGTGCACTAACCCAGAAGACCACACCAGGATGCTCTGTGTGTGTGTGAGTGTGAGTTAGAAAATCAAACGTGAAGAACATGCTCAGCATTCCTCAAGCTGAGAGAACTGAAATAAAAATTCAAGGCTCAACTTGCTATATTAAAGAATTCTATAGTCTAGTGCTACATTTTGGGCTACTAAGCTCAAGGTCAGCAGTTTGGAACTACCAGCCGTTCCATTAGAGAAAAACTTATGCAGTTGTTGTTAGTTTTCATCCAGCCAATGTTAATTGATGGCAACTTCACCTGTGCAGAGTAGAATAGCTCCAGAGGGTTATCAAGGCTGACTTTTTGAAAGTGGATTTTCAGGGCTGTCTTCTGAGGTACCTCTTTTTGGGTTTGAACTGCCAACATTTCATCTAGTAATTGAATTCTTACACATTTGCATCACTCAGGAACAAAAACTGTGCTGTTGTTTTTAGGTGGCTCATAGTGACCTGTAGAGGGTTTTCGAAGCTATAAATCATTACTTGAGCAGAAGGCCTCACCTTTCTCCAGCAGAGCAGCTGGTGGGTTTGAATTGCCAACCTTGTAGTTAGTCTGTAAGCTAGGGGTCAATTATTTCTACTTTTACATTGAAATTTTTGTGTTAGTCTTGATTGTTTAATCAGTGCATTAGTAAACAATTTAGGGTTTAAAATAATTATGACTGTTATTAAGAATCGTCTAGTGACGCCTACAATTTAAAAATTAAAAACCTGTATGTAGAAGTCAAACCATTTTATTTTGCAACCTTGAGCAATTAAATTGAAAAGATATAGATATTTTGGGTGTTTTAGTAAACCGATATATATTACATTTAATAAAGCACCTAAAATATCTGTATCTTTATTTCAATTTAGTTGCTCAAGGTTGGAAAATAAAATGATCTGACGTCTACATACAGGTTTTTAACTTTTATATCTTAGCCTTCACCAGCTCATTCTTAGTAACAGTCACTATTATTTAAAACTTACATATATTACATTTAGAGTTCTGGTGTGGCGCTGTGGGTTAATGCGCTGGACTGCAAATTCAATTTGAACCTTAAGGTCAGCAATTAAAACTCATCAGCCTCTCCCTGAAAACCCTATACAGGTTTACTATGGGTCAAAATTGCCTTGATGGCACTTAACAACATATTACATTTGACTGGAAAATTAATTACAGTATTTCTTTTCTCAGTCAATATTATTTTCTAACTTAATAACATAATACTCAGGATTTCTATTATTACTTCTAAAATTTCCACAGGCTCTAGTTCAGTTTACTAGGAATTACTCAAAGATAGTTAAATTGTTGTTGTTGTATTAAAATTAAGAAAGAAAAAATGACTATGAGTATAAATACATAAAACATCTCTGAAAAAATGAATGTTAGCAGTTTTTGATCATTTTCCTAAATATATAGAGATTTTTATTTCAATTCATATACTCAACTTTAACAGTGATTCAACCATCTAATAACACTAGCATTTATTAAATTCAAAATCATATTTTTGAACTTCTTGTGAAACAAAGAAACAAAATTTGGATTGTATACTGTTTGGAAAAATTTAAAGGCCCAAAATCTTAAAGATAATTCTCCATTTATCTGCCTGGCAAATTCTTGTTCAACATTCATATTCCAGTTAATTTTCTAGATTTTTTATAAAACAAAAAATGTCCTGTGCTCTCTTCCTCAGCACAATGAAATAGTTTATGAAAAAATATAATTAAAAGACAATAGAATTTTTCTACAAACTTTTGAAGCTTCCTAATAAATTCAATAATTTATCATATCACATTATACATATTTATATATATGTATGATTGATACAGATATATATACATACGATAAATTATTACATTCACTGCATTGTATGTACTTACAAAAATGCATCTTCAGCAGTCTAAATATCATTCATATATAAGTTAGATTATATTTCCACAGGCTTTTCATAAAGCAGAAATTTGTCTTTGCTAATGATTTTAATAACTTCAGGTCCTGAGTCAATAGTTGAAAATTCAACCTCATGAATCTGTATAAAGAAAATTTTCAAAAAGGAAATGGGCTGAGATCATGCTGAATAGGGATGTTATGTTCACACAGAGAGCTACATAGTGCAAACAATGTCTTATTCATGAGGTTATAATATCTTTCACTGAGCATATAATGGCCTAAACTGTCTTCAAGCATAGAGTTCTTGCCCCAGGCTCTCATGAAAATTTCTCATTTACTATTTCTAGGAAGAAATTCCTTAGCACCAAATCTTTAAACAAAAAGTTCCTCAGTCAGTCAGTGATCTACTGAGAAGATTCAAATTGACTGAAAGTACTGAGATTGAGCCTCAAATGGCTGCTAAGCTTAAATTTAACATCAAGGAGTCCCATGTGACAAAAGATTATGTCAAGAACTAAAAGATAAGAAATAACTTTTCTTGAAAGGACAAGCAAAAAGAAATCATTCAAGGTCACATATGAAGTAGTTGCAAAACTAGAAAGGAAGTCTAGACCTCATTCATGGACGTGCTGTAGTGATTTAGGATATGCTTGCTGTTACTGTTGTTAAGTGCCATTGAGTCGGTTCTGACTCATAGCAACCCTCTATATGGTTTCGGAGGATTTACTGGTTGGTTTTAACAGCAAGAATTTTACTGTTAATAGCAAAGTTGGTGGTTCAAACACACCATCTTCTACTTGGAAACCCTTTTTAGTATCACTATGAGTTGGAGATTACTCCAAGGTACTTAATTATAATGTAAACAATTTAAGTAGAAAGCTAAAATCTTTAAAAAAAAACAAAAAAACTTGCATTTTTGGAGAGAAGCTTATTCCTGCATCCTGGTGTGGCTTTGTAGGATAAGCACTGGACCACAAGGTCAGTTTGAACCACAACGTCGGCAGTTCAAACCCAAAGAAGACTTAAATGGTTTATTGATGATGGGTTGCACCGCAATGTAAGGAAAACAAAAATCCTCACCTCTGGACCAATAAATAGCATCATGCTAAATGAAGAACAGATTGAAATTGTCAAAAACTTCATTTTGCTTGGATTCTCATCAACACTCATGGAAGCAGCAGTCAAAAAGATCAAATGATGTATTGCAATATGCAAATCTGTTGCACAAGTCCTCTTTAAAATGCTGATAAACACAGATGTCTGTTTGAAGACTAAGATGTGCCTAACTGAAGTCATGGTATTTTCAAGTGCCTCGTATGCATGTGAATATTGTACAATGTATAAGAACGATCATAGAAGAACTGATACATTTAAGAGATGTTGTTGAAGAATATTAGGAGTACCATGGACAGCCAGATGAACAAATAAATCTTTGTAAGAAATATAACCAAAATGCTCCTTAGAAGACATGCTGGCAAGACTTTGTCTCTCATACTTCAGACATATTACCAGAAGAGACCAATTCCTGTAGAAGGACATCATTCTTGGTATTGTGGAAGGTCAGCGTAAAAGAGGAAGACCCCCCAATGAGATCGGTAGACACAGTGGCAGCAGCAGTTATCTAAACTGTAACAATGATTGTTGGATTGTGGCAGACACTGCAGTGTTTCATTCTGTTGAGCATAGTCACTATGAGTCAGAGTGGGGGCTAATGCGCTGGACTGCAAAGTCACTTCAAACTGCAAGGTCAGTGGTTCAAGCTCATCAGCTGCTCCTTGGAAACCCTATGCAGGGTCGCTATGGGTCGAAACTGACTCAATAGCACTTAACAACAACAACAAACAATCAAAAACTGCATTGAAACTACCCCAAACAAAACGAACCCACTGTCATAGAGTCAGTTCCTACTCATGGTAGGTCGTTGGGGCCCCACACCTAAAATTTTCTCCTGGAGTCCTGGAATGGCTCTGTAGAATAAGCACTGAACCACAGGTAAGTCTGAACCCCAAGTGACCTTATTTAATTTTTTAAGTATATTTTGAATCAATTTTATATATGTTAAATATGTAAATAGCAGTCTAAAATTCTTGATGGAATACTTTCAATGCAATATGCCAAGTTCAAGTGATGCAGATTAATTTACTGAAATGACAGCTCTTAGGAAGTTTGGCCATTCTGGCCTCCAAGGAGCTCTCTGGCTGCACTTCTTCCAACATAGATATGTTGGTTCTTTAGGCAGCCCATGGCAATTTCAATATTCTCCTTTAACACCTAACTCAAAAGCATCAATTCTTCTATGGTCTTCCTTATTCACTGTCCAGTTTTTGCATGCATATGGGGTTATTGAAAATACCATGGCTTGGGTCAGGCACACGTTAGTCTTCAAGTTGACATCTTTGCTCTTCAACACTTTTAAAAGATCTTGTGCAGCAGATTTGCCTGATGCAATATGTCGTTTGAGTTCTTGACAGCTGTTTCCATGAGTGTTGATAGTTGATCCCAGAAGAATGGAGTCCTTGACAACTTCAATCTTTTCTCTATTGATAAGAATGTTTATTTGTCCAGTGGTGAGGATTTTTGTTTGTTGTAAATACACACACACAAATGTATGTAGACATATACTAGGGTAAGTAAAAAACTATCCACATTCTGGCTGTAGATTTTATTTTAAACAACTTTTAGGAAGGGTAAATACATAATTTTTTACATAATCGCCTTGTTTTCCAATACAATTTATCCATTTGTCAACAAGTTTTCATGTTCTCTTATTAAAAAGTGTGGCTAACCTTTAAGCCACAAATGCACTTCTTCATCAGAGGTGAGTCTTTGTCTTTAAAGAGCTATTTTCAGGGGACCAAACAGTTCAAAGTCCAATAGGGCAAGATCAGGACTATAAGGAGGATGCTTTAATACCTCAAAACAAAGTTTTTACTGAGTGTCAACAGTGTGGACATTGCTGTCTGGATGTTCACTGTCATGCAAAATCACAAAGCCTTTGGATAGCAATCTTTTGCATTTAATTCGAATTTAAGACTTCAGCTTTTCAGTGAGCATCTCATTGTAATGAGCACTGTTGATTCCTAACATTTTTCCTGGAAGTGTTCCTATACTGCCCCTTGAGACTTCCAGAAAACTGTAAGCATCAATTTTCCAGCTGATGGTTGACTTTTGAACTTTTGTTGGTCAGCAATTGAGGATGTTTCTATTTCATACTCTGTGGCTTACTTTCAGACTTATAATAATTAATCCATGTATCGTCACCAGTAACAATGAAAAAATACCAACATTTTAGCTTCCGTCTAATATTGGTCCAAATTTTGTTTTCAGATGTCCAAACACTTCTGTTTATGTTCATCTGTGAGTGGTTTCGGGCATCCATCTTTCACAAACTTTTCGACTCCAAAATCTGCCATAGATTATTTCATAGGCAGAGCCATGACTAATTTGCAAATGATTTGCCACATAATTCACCGTCACTGGTCTTTCAACAGAATCATTTCACATGCATGCTTTATGCTGCCATCAGTCATGGATGTGGATAGGCATTTTAATATAACTGGAGTGTGGATAATTTTTGACTGATCCCTTTATATATTGTTGTTAAGTGCCTTGGAGTTGG
>NW_006408581.1:9775290-9777118 GCF_000296735.1 Chrysochloris asiatica | reverse complement strand
CACTAGCTACTCTACGGGATAAAGTCTATTTCCATAAAGATTCACAACCATGGAAAACCTATGGAGCAGTTCAGTTCTGTCCCGTGAGGTCACTATCAGGTTTCTAGGAGTCAGAATCAACTCCAAGAAAGTGGATTTATTTATGAAAAAAAGTTAATTTAGGCTTTTATCCATTGGTGCCTGTTAAGGTTGATTTTTAAAAGATAATATTTTCCCTGAAAATATACATACTTAGAATTTATTTTATCTGGCATTCAAACACTTTTCCAAAAATCATTTTTCTCCTTTCCTAATACATAAATATGTGTAAATATGCTCCAAATAACAACAGAAAAATAAATGAATAAAATATATGAAGAACATAAAAGAAGTAGAAGATGTTTTATTTTGTAGTTATTCACTAAGTCCTATTCAAATGTGAATTTATAAAGCATTGATTTAGGTTTCTGTGGCACATACATAAATTACAATTAGAACATCAACACTTTAGGGTTTGGGACAAATTGGATTGGGTATATGTAGATGATCATCAGTCAAATTCACTTTAGATTTTCTAAAGTGAGAAGTACATTTTTTCTAAAAAGGTAATACTTCTTTTAATCCTGTTCGCACTGACAATAAGAAAACATCACTCTTTCTTTTTTTTTTTTTCTTGTTCTGTCTGCATCTATAGGCATGCATTCATTGAAAACATCTGAAGCCTTATATTTGTGTTGAATGGAAAAGATGATAAAACACCAACTATTTAAAGGCTTTTTCAAACTTAATGGAACTCACACTTAAACATACATTATGTCATTTTAAAAATAAAGCTCGTATCAAAACAGCAGCAAAGAAAATTAAAGGAAACAAGTAATTCCCTGGTGTGGCATGGTAGGATAAGCACTAGAATACTAATTGCAATTTCAGTGGTTCAAACCCACCAGCTGCTCTTTGGAAACCCTGTACAGGGTTACTATTGGCCAGAATAAACTCAATGGAACTTAGCAACAACAACAGCAGCAGTAAAATACATATCTGGAATTTCTGAGCTAGTCTAGTATCTAGAGAAATTATTTCTAGAAAACTGACATTAAAATTGGGATGTTAAAAATATATGATTTTCCAATCAAATATGTAAAACAGTGTTTCTGGTAGCAACATTCCAAACATTTTCTAATCTATGAAACAAGAGATAATAACACCACCAATCATCTGTCAAATTGTGATACTGTGGTGGCTTCAATAACACTGTGATTTTGGAAGCTATGACACCAGTATTGTAAATCTAAGCAGCACCACCTGTGGGGGATAGGCTTCAGCAGAGTTTGCAGACAAAGACTGACAAGGAAGAAAGAAAGGCCAACTATTTATGAATAGTTAGCCACTGAATATCTAATGAATAACAGTAGAATTTCATTAGATATCATTCCAGAAGATGAAAACATCATGAATAGGTTGCAAGGCACTCAAAATATAACTGGAGAAGGGCTCCCTCCTCAAAGTAGAGTTGACCATAATGATATGAATGGAGCAAAGCTTTTGGGATTTTCATTTGCCAACGGTGTACAACTCACAATGAGAAGAAATAATTACAAAACATCCATTAATCATCTGAATATGGACTGTATGAAGTATGAATCTAGAATATTTGAAGTTGTCAAAACTTAAATGGAATGCATAAAGTTTAATATTCCTAGGCATTAGTGAGCTGAAATTGATTAGAATTGGTCAAGTAATATATGGCTTACTATGCCAGGAACAACAAATTGAAGAAAATGGCATCATATTCATTGTCAAAAAGAACATTTCAAGATCTATCTTGAAGTACAATGCCTTCTTTAATAGT
>NW_006408581.1:9772649-9773740 GCF_000296735.1 Chrysochloris asiatica | reverse complement strand
AGTAAGTACCAGAACAATGACTACTTGTGTCTTATAGACTATCTGAAGGTTTTCAACTACATGAATGGGTATACTAGAACACTTAATTGTTATTTATGAATAATGTATACATTGACCAAGAGGCAGTTGTTTAAACAGAGCAAAGGATGACACTGAATGGTTGAAAATCAAGAAAGTGTGCTCCGGGGTAATATTTTTTCACCATACTTATTCAACCAGTATGCTGAGCAATTAATATGAGAATCTGAATTTTAAGAAGAAGAATGTGGCATCAGGATTAGATGAAGACTTGTTAATACTCTGTGATATGCAGATGACACATCATTGCTTGCTGGAAGTGAAAAAGACTATACATCAATTTATAGTCTAATATAAAGGCTATAAAAAACTTCGCTACCTTAACAATAAAAACACAAAGAATACAATCTGAAAAATTGACTTGAATGTTTTAAATGAAACCAAAAATGAAATAAATTTAAAGGGCCATATTATGTAAATCACTGCACCACAACAATATATATGAATAAAAAATATTACCAGATATATGGCATCAAAAGAAAACTACATATTGCTCTACAACTTGGGGTTTTTCATTTTAAGTAAGAATAATATTTAAAAAATTAAAATTTTAGCAATTACATTGTCATTATTTTTATATGTTAAATGCATATAAACAACATCAATAGATATGTAGTACTAAAAGTGCTATATGGTGACATTAAGTAACAACTGGGCATTCATTTTGGAATGAGTTTTATGTAATTCATAAGATATTATTTTGAAAAATTCAATGATTTAAGGAGAAGAATATTGTTCAAATTACATACCAACAATTGAAGGCAGTGATGATGAAACTGAAGAATTCTACCAACTTCATCAGTCTGAAACTGATTAAACATGCAATCAAGATATATTAATAATTTCTAGTGATTGGAAAGCAAAGGTTTAAAACAAAGATCAATAGTTGGAAAATATGGCCTTAGTGATAGAAAAAATGCTGGAGATTGAATGATAGAATTTTGCAAGACTAATGACTTTATCACTGCAAATACCTTTTTAAACAACTACACTCATGAACCTCACCAGATGGA
>NW_006408581.1:9770798-9772099 GCF_000296735.1 Chrysochloris asiatica | reverse complement strand
AAAAAATTGAAGAAAATTTCAAGCCTTGATTTGAAATATTGAAGAATTAAAAAAACATCAAAGAAGGTGGATGGGATTTACATTGTCACTATAGCAAAAAGAAATGGATGATGTTCAACCAATTCATGAGATAGCATGTGATCGAGAGCCAATGCCCAAGGTGCACTGAAATAATTGGCAAAGTCCAAGGAGCCAGGTCTTGATGGAATACAAATTGAAATCATGCAGCAAACTCATGCAGCACTGGATGCACTCACTTATATATGCCGAGAAATTTAGAAGACAGCTACCTGGCCAATTGGTTAAAAGATATCCATATTTGTGCCCATGCCAGAAAGAGATGGCCCAATGGAATTTGAATATCATATCAATGGAATTTGAATATCAATGGAATTTGAATGTCATTAATATCATATGCAAATAAAACAATGGCTGCAACAGTACATTGACAGGGAACTGCCAGAGGGTCAAACCAGATTCAAACAGTTCATGAAATGAGGGATACCATTGTTGAATTCAGATGGATCTTGACTGAAAGCAGAGAATATCAAAAGGATCTTTACCCGTGCTTTATTGACTATTCAAAGGCTTTCGAGCATGTGGCTCATTACAAACTGTGAACAACATTGCAAAGTATTCTGGAACACTTAATTGTTGTTCTATTTGAGCTGATAGATGGAGACACCATGCCAGTCCATCTCACTGATGACTTCCTCTTTTTAGCTGACCTTCTATTCTACCAAGCATTTAATTCAAGGATTAAACAAGGAGAGTATTTTTCAGGGAGTCTTCCCTCCTGATAATATATCCAAAGTAATGAGACACAATCTCACCATACTGACTTTTAAGGAGCATTCTAACTGTGCTTCCAGGACAGATTTGTTCTTCTGGCAGTCCACTCCACAATCCAAAGGCACCGGTTCCTCTTCTGTCTTCCTTATTTGTTGCTCAACTTCTGTGCAATTGAAAATACATTGATTTTGTTCAGGTACACCATAGTCCTCATAGTGACATCTTCACTTTTTAATACTTTTAAGAAGTCTTTACAGAAGATTTGCCTAATGCAGAGCATCTTTGGGTTTTTTGCTTCTGCTTACATAGATGCTGACTGTGGTTCAAAGTGAAATGAAATCCTTGACAACTTCAAAGTTTTCTCCAGTTATCATGATAATGGATATTGGTATAGTTGTGAGGATTTTTGTTTTCTTTATCTTGAGATAAAATCCATACAGGAGACTGTAATCTTTGGTAGTCATCAGTAATTCAAGCCTTCTCTTTCATAAGGAAGGTTGTGCCATCTG
>NW_006408581.1:9722082-9769103 GCF_000296735.1 Chrysochloris asiatica | reverse complement strand
TGGCATATATGATAAATATGCAAGCAATATTCAATATGAAACATTTGTAGAAACCTCAAAATTATGATCACATTTCAATATTATAACCTCTGAATCCTCAGGAGCACAGCAAATATTATTTAAAATGTATGATATCAAATACTCCTTTTTTTAATACACATAAATCAATAATGGTAAATATAAAGAAAATGTATTTAAAGAAAAGAGAATTTTAGATATAATATAGGGTTTAAAATATAGTGAGGAATTTAATTATAGAAAAATGCTTTCAGACTGAATTATTCTCTGAGACAGATTTATATGAATGAAAGTTGAAGCACAAGAACTTAACAGCACTTAACTGACACTATTGACCACAAGTAGCAAGTATATTTCAATTTTGCCTGTCACTTTACAGAGTGAGACGTCCTTATACAGATAGTTATCAATATATCTTGCTAGTTTCCATAACAGCATGAAAATATTAGCTAGAATTGTTGAAAGAGAATGATCTACACAGAAAAAATATGATGTTCTCTCTTTAAAACAAATAAACAAACAACAACAAACAGCTCAATATTATGGCTAGCTCATGATATTTTAAGGAATTCCCATACCGTAGTGTGAAAGGAGTCCTGGTTTCACACTGTAGAATAAGCACTGGACTGCCATCCAAAAGGTTGGAGGTTCAAATCCACCAGCTGCTCTTTAGGAACCCATACAAGGTCTCCATAAGTTGGAATTGATTCAATGGCACTTAACAATGGAAGCAGTGTGATAAGCAGAATGATAGCCCTTAAACCACCACCACCAGCCCAAAAAAGCGATGCCCATATTCTCATTTCCAGAACCTGTGAATCTATTTGTTTACATGACAAAAAGTTAAAGTTGCTGAAGGAATTAAGTTTGCCAACTTTAAAACACAGAGATTATCCATGTTTGTGTGTGTGTGTGTGTGTGTGTGTGTGAAGTGTTATTGAGTTGGTTCTGACTTAAACCCTGTATAGGATTTCTGAAGAGTAAATGGTGTGTTTGAACCTTCAACCTAGTGTTTTTCAGTCAAGTGCTTATCCTACTCACCACACAAAGACTCCAGATGGGCCAACTGTAAACACATAGTTTCTGAAAAACCATGTGTGAAACAGAAGAATCAGTATTAGAGTTATTCAGTATGAAAAATAATTAGCCATTACTGGCTTTCAAAATGGAAGAAGATCAGAGCCAAAAAAAGAGGGCAACCCTCGTAAAAGGCAAGGAAACAGATTTACCCATCGAGCCTTGAGAATGGAACTCAGTCCTATGAGGTTTTTGAGTTTAGCTCCTGAATACTCATTTTGGAGAACAGAACTATAAAATAATTGATTTGACAACTTTTTAATTGCTAAATCTGTGGTAATTTTTTACAGGAAATAAACTTGGATTTAGGTTACATGGTAAGAAAGACAAGGTGATCAGTATGTATGTTGTTCTGCAGGTTTGATCAGCTCATCTACATAGTTCAAAGTATTATTGTTGTTGTTAAGTGCCATGGAGTCGTTTCCGACTCATGGTGACCCTGTATAGGGCTATTGAGGAGCAACTGCTAAGTTTGAACCACTTGACCTTGTGGTTCCAATGGACCTTGTGGTCCAGTGAACAGAAGGATTCTAGATATTTTTAGTGGCTGGTGACAACTAAGAATTAAATATTACTCATATATTTTCATCAGATAAATAATACAAACTATGAAAAACTGGCAACCCACCAGATATACTCAGGTATAAAAAATAGACTCTATATTCCATACACACTCAGCAAGCTAGTGAGCCACGGTGTTTTCTGTTCTATGACAAAATAAACAAGACTCACTTTTTATTTAGTTACCCCTGAAGGAACCCTGGTGGTGCTGTGGGCTAAGCTGTGAAGTTGGTGGTACAAACCCACCAGCCACTCATCAAGAGAAATATGAGACTGCTCCTGTAAAGATTTACAATGTCAGAAATCCTATAGAGAAATTCTTCTCTGACCTATAGGGTCACTGAAGTCAGAATTTACTTGATGCATTGGGTTTTGTTTTGGACTGGATGGTACCCATGGTTTCCAGACAAAGTGCCGAGAAATGTTTACATCCATTACCCTCTAATCTCTATAAGCACAATGTCTGCAAATATGTATTAGTTTTACAAATATTACCTCTTTGTTGTTTTTGTTAGGTGCTGAGTCGGTACCGACTCATAGCGACCTTATGCACAGTAGAATGAAACACTGCCCAATTCTGGGCCAACTTCACTACTGTTCCAATGCTTGAGTTCATCGATGCTGCCTCTTTAATATATTATTCTTTTATAGAGTTTTAAGATATTGATTTTATTCCCATACATATATCCAGTTCTTGTGTGGTGATGTAGGATAAGCATTGGAGTATTAACCACAAGATATATGGTTCAAACCCATCAGCCACTCCTCAGAAACCCATACTGGTTTGTTAAGATGCAGAACCAAACTCAGCAGCATTTAACAGCAACAGCAGCAGTACGTATGCCCAATGATTCCGACTCATAGAAGCCTTATAGGATGGAGCACAATTGCTCCATAGGGTTTTTAAAGTCTGTAAATTTCTACAGAATGGTGCCACATCTTTCTCCTTCAAAATACTGGTGGTTTCAATGTTCCATACAAACTTGTAAATACTTGATACATAATATTCATCTGATTTTGAACTTTTGAAGCAAATAATACTGTTCTCCACATTCTAATATCTAAAGTTACATTCAAGCACCTTTGATGAGAATTTACTTTGAAGTGTTTTTTAATTTATTTCTGTTGTAAAAAATAATAGTATATAGTTCGTGGCATTACATTACATAAACCCACTATTGTTGAGTTTGATTCAGACTCCAAGCGATGATATAGGACTGAGTAGAACTGCTCTATAGGGTTGTTGATGTTGTTGAGTGCTGTCAAGTTAGTTCTGACTCATAACCACCCTGTATAGGGTTTTCAAGGATCAACTTGTGGGTTTGAATTGCCATCTTTGCAATCAGCAGTCTAGTACTTATCCTACAGCACCCCAACAGTACGAGACTAAATCTTCACAGAAGCAGACAGCCTCATCTTTCTATCATATAGCTGAAAGGTTGGCAGCTTGAACCTTCGCAGAGACCTCTCAAAGGACAGTCCTGGCAATCTGCTTTGGAAAGTCACAGGCATGAAAAGCCCACATAGACATTCTTCTCTGTACAAATGGGATTGCCACGAGTTCAATGAACTTGATGGTAACAAGTTTGGGTATTTTCTTTTTGAAGAGGTAAAATGTATTGGATTTGCACATATGATTATGCCTTTATATTTTCTTCTCACTGATATATATCTTTTTTTTTTCAATCATCTATTTATAGTTTTTATTGTTCCAAAGACTTCATTGAGCTGTTCTTTTAAGGAAAGTCTGCTAATGAAAAGTTTCATATTTTCCTTTTAATTTTTTTTTTTAAGTATTTATTTCCCCTTTATTTCTGAAGAATATTTTTACTAGACATAGAATTTCGGGTTGACAGTGGTTTTCTTTTAGGACTTGAAATGTGTTGTGTCACTTTTTCTGGCATCAAGAAATCTACATTTGGATTTTTATTTCCTCTTGCTCTTCTCAAGAATTTTTTAATTGCCTCTGGTTTTCACATCTTTGGCTCTCTAATGTCTTACTTAGTGTGTATTATTATTATTTTTTGCTTTATTCTTTTGGGGGGAAGACTCATTAGCTTGAGTTTTTTGCCAAATTCAGATAAATTTCACTCATTTCTTCAAATGCATTTTTCATTCCAACATCTGTGGAACTCCAATCAAATATAGTAATTGCCTGTTATTATCCCATATATCTCCTGAGTCTCTGTTTATTTTATTTTTTAGTCTATTGTTTTACTTTTGTTCCAGTGCATGTTTTTAATGTTTAATTTTCAGGTTATTTGACTTTTTCCTCTGTCCTCTCCATTCTGCTCTTCAGTGACATTTTTTGTTTTCCTTTCTTGTTTTTTTTTTTCTTTTCTTCTTTAATTTCAGTTTTGTCTTTTCAACTATGAAATTTTCATTTGCTTCCTCTTTACACCCTTTGTACACCCTTTGTTTCTTTGCTGAGTCTTTTTTATTTTTATTTTTTCCTTTACTAAGCATTTCTTGTTTTGTTTTGTTTTTTCACGTATACTTGGCATTGCTCACTGGAACATTTCTATGATGATGCTTTAAAATCCTTGTCACATAATCAAACATTGTGTCATTTTGGTGTTGCATCTGTTTGTATTTTTCCATTCAGGTTGAGATGTTCCTTTGCTTTTGTTATATGAATGAATTTTTCATAAATATTTTGGTATTTTAAATCTAAATAAATAATAATAATAAAAATACACTGAAACCATCATAATTAAAGTTGTGAAAATTAGAGACAGAGAATAAAATCCTGAAAACAAGAAGAAAACTATATTATCTCAAGGAATGTGGAGAAATTTTTTGAAAGACAGATTTCTTATTTAAGATCATAAAAGCTAGAGGAAAATGTTGCAATGCATGTCAAGTCTTAAAACAAAAGCACTATCAGCCAAGAATTCTATATCGAGGGAAACATATTCTAGTTGAGTCTCATACTGTTTGGAGATTAAATTCTATTAAAATCATCGGTCCTATCAAGCCTCTTCTGATACTGACTAAATGAGGGAATGGAGAACACAACCTCCTAAGTACTAGGTGGGTGTGGAAATCCTCTTGCCCCATCCTTTATTCATTGAAATCAACACCGAAGGGGCTTCTCTTCATCGCTGAACCAGGTGAGAGTCCAGGCCTCTTACTAGGTCACCCACACTGACTGGGTGAAGGAGAAGGGCCGTGTGACTACTTCCCAAGTGACATACGTGGACAACATAATGGGTGGGTGGTACTCATAATTATAATGGTAAAAGTCTTGCCATTAAGACTCTGACACCACTTTAATGAGGAGAGAGGAAAAAAAGTTTTAATAGTTATTGTTGTTAGGTGCCATAGAGTCAGTTCCGACCCATAGTCCCATAGTGACACTGTATAGGGTTTCCAGAGAACAGCTGTTGAGCTTGAACTGCCAACTTTTAATTTAAATGGACCTTGCTGGTCCAGCACATTAACCTACAGTGTCATATCTGGGTCAAATCTAGTTTGATTATTTGCTTGGTTTCTACTGACACTTAAGGGGATTTTTAATATTCAGATATAGTGAAATTTCAGGTTATTCATTTACCTTCTTAGATATTTAGATTCTTGGGGCCTGGGGATAAAACCAGAAAAAGATAGAAGTCTAGGCTGCCCATTCAACCTTTACTGATGAGACAGGAAATCCATACATAACATTTTTATTTTGTTTTTGCTGGAGGAGTATTGGATGGTTTGGGACAAATATTGTCAAAAAATCTGAGTTAATAATTTGTCTCTTTTTAAATTATTCAGCTAAAAAGAGTAAGCTTTTCTTCTGCATCTGCTGATATTTCTAAACTGCTAACTTTGCAATCACCCAGTTTGGAATATATGGAGAAAGAAAAATACCCAGATAATTTACTGCTATATATTTCCCTGAATTACTGGGTTCATTGCC
This sequence comes from Chrysochloris asiatica, assembly GCF_000296735.1. Classification (NCBI taxonomy): domain Eukaryota; kingdom Metazoa; phylum Chordata; class Mammalia; order Afrosoricida; family Chrysochloridae; genus Chrysochloris; species Chrysochloris asiatica. The sequence continues at coordinate 9,763,540 of NW_006408581.1, read as the reverse complement.
AGTCTGCTTTCTTTTTCATATGCTTGTCTTATAATTTTGGACATAGTTAGTAAAAAGAATAAGGAAAAATTTTCCAGCTACATCTTGCCAGTCTTCATATTTATGCATTTTGTTTTACCTATAAAATACTACTGCTGGGGTCATTTGAAATGTTAAATATTCAGATAAACTATAACTTCTTCTGTAACATCTTCTTCCAGTCTTAATCTTACTTTCATATAGATTTAATTTCTATCTTTTATGTGCTCCAAACCAATCTCGTACAACTCTCAATTGTAGCCTGTATCCAATTTAAATGCACTGAGATTGTATGTCTTCTTTTTGGAAAATCTAAGATTCAGAAGGAAAGATTCATGTTCTTAATCTTTGAATTGTTATTACTATACAAACTTTCTGGTTGGTGGTAGGATATTGATAAGCATCATTTGTTTGGGTTGTTAGAAAATGAGTGGTGTTGTCTGTATGACTTTGAAAAAGCTTCCCAACCTGTCTCAATCTAAGTCTCATTATCAAATAATAAGTGAATAAACATTGTAAATATTTTTAAGATTTTTTTAACTCTTGAATGTTATGGGTCTTCTGAGGAAATGTAAAGGACACAATTATATCTTGAAAAACAAAATAGCAAAAATAAAGAAATTAATCTGAGAAAACTTTGCACAAATGTCTAGATTCTATGAAAAATGATCATTTCTGAGCATGCCATAGTGTTGTATTTTTTAGTTAATCTTTGTTTCTAGATATTTTCATTAAAAAAAAAAAAAAAAAACTGAGCCAAGGCATTTTTTAAATAGCCACATCTAAGAAAACATCAGCTACCACTTTTAAATCTTACAATTAATTACAAAATAATTTCAAAATATGGTAATGATAAAAAGTTGTACTACATGAAATCTTGTGACACATTACAATAACATCTGAGATAATACAATATTTAGGAATAAAATTGCCCAACGATATAGAAGACTTATACAATGAAACTTATGAAACTATATAAAAGAGACTAAAAATTATATAAGTAAATAGAAAGCTATTCTATGCTCATTGATTAGAGGACTTAATATAATCAAGCTGTTAATACTATCCAAAAAATCTACAGATAAAGCACAATCACAATACAAATTCCAACAGCAATCTTTATAGAAATGGCAAATTAATCCTCAGTTTTATATGTAAAGACAATAGATCCCAAATAGCCAAAGTAATTTCGAAGAAGAACAAACAGATTTACAGCTGTACTAATCAAGAACCCTGGATTGTGCTGTATAATATGCACTGGACAGATAATAGCAAGTTTGTCAGTTCAAGCCCACTAGCCACTCTCAGATACTTTATACAAGGCCACTATGAGTTGGAACCAACTACATGGAACACAAAAACAATACATGAATCAAAACAGCCTGGCACTAATTTATGATAGACACTTAGACCAACAGAATAGAATTAAAAATATAGAAATAAATTCAAACATATATGGTCAATTAATTTTAAACAAGTGGTCCAAATCCATTAAATGGGGAAGAAATGGTCTTTACAACAAATGCTGCTGACAGAACAAAATCCTCACCTGCAGAAAATTTAAACAATATCAATATGTAATTTTGTACACAAAATTAATTCAAAGTATATTTGTTGTCAAAAAACAAAACAAACAACAACAATAAATAACAGATGTTGGAGATGTGAAAAAATTGGTATCCACATTCATTTGCATTTTGCTTCAGCTGGTAGGACTGAAAAATGGTATAGTTGTTATGGAAACAGTCTGGGCAGTTCTTCAAAACACTAGAGGTTCAGCTGCCATATGACCTATCAATTTCACTCTTAATTATACAAGGGTAAGTCAAAAAGTGTTGCTATAAATTCATAGAATCCTTTACTGAATGAAAATATAAAAATGTAAAAGTATTGAAAGAACTTCTCGACAGACTTGCACTGTCACAAAGACAAGCTGATACACATTTTGTTTGGACTAAAACAGTGCATTATGAAAAATAGTCCTAGTAGCAATACTTTTTGACTTATCCTTGTATATATACTAAGGATTGGAGTCCTGGTGTGGCACTGTGGGTTAATGCGCCAGACTGCAAAGTCGTTTGAACTGCAAGGTTGGTGGTTCAAGCTCATCAGCTGCTCCTTGGAAACCCTATACAGGGTCACTGTGGGTTGGAATCTACTCGATGGCACTTAACAACAACAATACTAGGGATTAAATCTAAGTGACATAAACACATATGTACATCTATGTTCATTGAAGCACTATACACAATAGTAAAAAGATGGAAACAACATAAGTGTCCAGATAGGAATGAATGAATAAGTAAAATGTGGTGCAGGAAATGCTACTTAGTAATAAGGAAAAATGAGCTTCTGAAACATCTTAAAGTGTGAATGAACCTGAAAAACATTATGTTGAGCGAAATAAGTTTATTGTGTGTGAGCGCACACACACAGCAACAGATGTTCATTAGCACTTACTAGAGTTGGGGTGGATGAAAGAGAGAAATTTAGCTCATTGGTGGTTACTTGTGGTTTATAGAAAGAGGAAAAGTGGTACTAAATATGGGTAAAGTTGTAGTGCAGGACTGATATCATTAAACTATAAATAGGGAAAAGGGGTGAATGAGTAAATGTTACGTGGTATAAATTTTGCAACAATAACAAGAGCCTCCCAAAAAAGAGCACTAAAGATGCTGATACTAATTAGAAATAACCATTAGAGGATAAGCATTAGACTACTAACTACAAGGTTGTTGGTTCTCACCCAAGGTTTTCCTTGGAAACCCTATACAGGGTCACCAAGAAATGGAACAGATTTGATGGCACTTAACAACAATTATCTCATGGGATAAGCTTTCTTAATTAGCAGATTTAAAATCCTGATCTCATTGCAAAAATCAATCAATTAGAATAATATGATACTTAAAATACACGTTTTACCTCTCAGGACAGTGAGTATTATCTAGGGACTGAAAAGTTCATGAACAGCCACCTAAGATCCAAAAATTGGACATTATGTGGAACAGAAGAGAAAGACTGACATCCAAGAATAAGAAAAGGAACTGTACTATCAGATTAATTGTCTGCACGAACCACTACCTCCTCGACCTTGAGATTATAAAATATAACTGATGCCTGAGTGCCATTACTGAAAATTCTGATCCAGAATGTAATTGATAAATCCTAACAAAGAAAGGGAAAAATGTAAAGAAGAATTTCAAATTCTTAGATAATCTATACTTAGTAGATTTACTGAGGTTGAAGCTATAATCTTAGAAGCAAGCACATTATCTTGCTCATTATATGAACAAGAACATGGCATCAGGAGGAAGGATTGGAGTAAGACTCATTGAAAGACTATAATGTGCAAGTGATACAACCTTACTTGCTGAAAGTGAAGAGGACAGAAAATACTTACTGGTGAAGATCAGAGATCACAACCTTCAGTATAGTTTGCACCTCAATGTAAAGAAGACTAAATCCTTACCAATGGATCAGTAATTAACTGAATGATAAATGAAGAAAGATTGAAGTTGTCAAAGTGTTTATTTTGCTTGGATCTACCATCAACACTCATGGAATCTGCAGTCAAACAATCAAGCAACACATTGTATTAAGCCAATATGATGCACAAGACCTCTTTAAAGTGTTCAAGAGCAAGTATATGAGTTTGAGGACTAAGGTGCACCTGATCCAAGCAATGATATTTTCAGTTGCCTCATATGCATGTGAACATTGGACAATGAATAAGGAAGACCGTAGAATATGTTATTTGTTTGAGTTATGGTGTTGGAGAAGAATAGTAAAAGCACCATGAGCTGCCAGAATAATGAACAGATATGTGTTGGAAGAGGTATAGCCAGAATATTCCTTAGAAGCCTGAATTGTTAGACTTCGTCTCTCATACTTCAGACATATTGTCAGGAAGGACCAGTTGCTAGAGAAGGATATCACGTTTGGTAAGGTAAAGAGTCAAGGAGCTCTGGTAGCATAGTGGTTACGAATCGGGCTGCGAACCGCAAGGTCAGCAGTTCGAAACAACCAGCTGCTCCGCAGGAGAAAGATGAGGTGATCTGCTCCCATAAAGATTTATAGTCTCAGAAACCCTGTTCAGGGTCGCTATAGGTCGAAACCGACTCGACGGCACTTAACAACAACAACAACAACAAGGTAAAGGGTCAAAGAAAAAAAGGGAGACCCACAGTGAGATGGATTGGCAAAAGTGGCAGCATCAGTGGGCTAAAGCGTGGCAACAATTGTGAGATTGGCCCAGGACCAGGCAGTGTTTTGTTCTGTTGTGCATAGGGTCGCTATGAGTCAGTACCTACTCGATGGCACCTAACAACAAACACAACAACAAGTCTCTGGAGAAGGGCATCATACTTGGTAATATGGAGGGTCAGCAAAAAAGTACAAGACTCCCAGTGGGATGGATTGGCCCAGTGACAGCAGCAATGGACTCAAACATAACAATTGTGAGGACAGTGTAGTACTGGGCAGTGCATTTTCTCTGATGTGCATAGGGTTGCTATGAGTTGGAACTGACTTGACAGCACCTAACAACAAAAATAATACCACTGCAATGCTTCAGTTACAAAAATAACTCAAACATTAAAATATTGTTTAAGATTTTTGTTGGTGTTGTTTTCAAAGAAAATATGATACTATGTCCAAGAGATCAATAGAAAGAAATTAGCAGCTAACAGTGTATTGAAGATGAATCTCTGATCATCTAGTTCCAAAAAATTAGCTAATAAAAGCCCTAGAGAGACTCAGACACACAAGGGTACACCATGAGTTGGAATCGATTACAGTGTTATAAAACTGATGTAATCTATGGGGTTACAGATTATATCAGCAATTTACAATGCTAGAATCCTACTGAATTTTCTGTCAACATTGATCTCCTTTAATGTATGTCCTGGACAATGCACAGAATTTTAGAAACCATATTTGGTGTAGAGAGTGAATCATTTGAGATACTGTCAAGAGCAGAAACTATAATAATTTAATGTAAATCATTGTTTATCACAAGGAAGGAATGTAAAATGGCATTATGAGGCCTTTGATTTCCTCTAAGTTCACGAGGTGAAAAGGGAATCACCATCAGCATCAATTCAAAGCTGAAACTATGAAGTAGAGTTCAGACACAATTCCTCTCTTTCACCTTTCTACCAATTTTAACACCAGCCATCCCTTCTATGGTACTCTCTACTTCTCTGCTGCATCCAGTAATTTATGTCAATGGCCATGCAGAATTCACAGAGAAGACTCATGTCTATGGGGTTTATTGGGGAGTAAGAGACTACAGTTCAGGATCAGGAACTATTCAGGATATAGTTCTTTATGCAGGATAGATTTTTGGCCAAACCTAAAGAAGGCCCTCTCTGTCCTTGGGTCTCTGGGTCTTTGACTCCTCAGTTTCTTAGCCTCTGCAGCTTCTTTGGTTGGCCCAGGCTCTGCCACACTTGGATAAGTGTTACAAAACTCTTTAGTTCCACCAATAATATCCCCAAATCTCCTATTCTGTAAGTAAGCCTTTTCCCAAAGGCACTCAGATCTCTCGATAGATAGATAGATAGATAGATAGATAGATAGATAGATAGATAGATAGATAGATAGATGATAGATGATAGGCAGAATGAGAATGTGGGAGGAGAGATAGAAAGCAAAAGGTAGACAGAGAAAGAGAGAAAGAAAAAGGGTTAGAACCTGTGTTTTTTTGTTTGTTTGTTTGTTCGTTTGTTTTTTAGGTATCCTTGCAGTGTTTCCTTAGGATGCTGTGTTGACAAAGACTAATGTCAAGTCAGCTTTCAACAGAGAAATGTTTAGAGAGCATTGCACCATGATTATAAAGCAGAGTAAGAATGCTTTTGAAGATGAAAGTCAATAAGTTAATAACTGCCACCAGGGTCATGGATTTTATATTAAAGAATGATACTTTAATAGTATAAGCTGCTAGTGTATTTTTTTTTTAATAGTAGGTCAACTATCTCTGGCTTTATATTGATTTTTATTAGACTGTTATATGTTGTTGATGTTAAGTGTCATCCAATTGGTTCCAGTTCATAGCGACCCTGTTTAGAGTTTCCAAGGAGTGCTGGAGGACTTTAACCACTAACCTTGTGGGTAGCAGTCCTGTGCTTATATGCCTCTATTATACATGAATTATATATGTGTTGTTGTTGTTAAATATTGTCAAGTTGATTCCGACTCATAGTGACCCTGTCTAGGGTTTCCGAGTAACAGTTAGTAAGTTGAAATTGTCAGCCTTGCTGCTCAGTGCATTGTATGCAGCATCACACCAGGACTCCATTATATTTGCAATATCATTAAATTTATAAATATATAAAACTAGCGTTTATTTAAAAATCACCTGGTGTTAGGTCAAATGCTAATTGCTTAGCATATAGAGACAGAGGTCCTATCCTGGAGAAACTTTCATTGTAATAGTGAAAACAGAAGGAAAAAAAAAAAAATGAGATAAAGAGTTTGAGAAAAGTGAAAGGATTGTAAGTTTTCATAGTAAGTGATGTTATCATTGAGTCAAAATAAATGAGCACAGTTGAGGTGTGCAAATAGTAAGAACAGGAAGTTACAGGCAAAGGAGATTTATTTTCAAGATGCTTCAGTTCCTTAATAAAGCATTGCAATGTATAATATGCATTGATCTTTTTGGATAATCTTGTGTATACAAGTGTCCCTCAGTTTTTTCAGTCCCACCTTCTCAGATACAACTAACTACATACCAAAAATATTTGGAAACAAAAGAAAGAAGAAAAAAAAATCCCATCTAAGTGGTCTAAACAATTCCTAGAAGGCTAAGAGGGAGCTTATAGTACTATGTACATAACATTATGTTATATTAGGATTCCTGGTGTAGAACTGTAGGATAAGAACTGAACTACTAACCTAAAGGTCAGCAGATGAAATCCACCAGCTGCTCCTGGGAAACTCTATACAGGGTTGCTATGATTCAGAATGGACTCGATGACACTTGACAAAATACATGATATTATAAGAAATCTGGAGATGATTTGAAACATATGGTAGGATGTGTGTAGGTTAGAAGCAAATACTCTAACAATATATAAGGGATTTCAATATCTTCAGATTTTGGTACATGCAGGTGTCCTGCAACCAAGCTTCCCTGGATACTGAAGGACGGCTATAATTGTTTTGTGCACCAATACATTACACCATGTGAGTGAATGTTGCTGCTATACCTTTCTTCATAATATTCCATTTCCAAAGTATTAGAAATTAGCATTCTTCCCACACTATCTCTTCTTCCACAAAATTGTGACTTATTCTTCCACAAGTATTTCAAATTTCGTTGTCATTTTTAAGTGCCAATGAGTCTGTTTATTCTCATAGTGACCCTGTGTAGGGTTTTCTGAGAGTGGTTAATAGATTTAAACTGCTGACCTTTTGGTTAACCAGTCCAATGTTTACCCTACAGTTCTGTACCAGGGCTCGTTAAACATTAAAAAGAGGCATATATAAAATTAAACAGGTTGTAAATAGCTTGTTTATGTATTTCGATTCTACTGACAAAGATATATATAATAGTTATTATATATCTAAAGTTGAGATTTAGTAAGAAATAAGAAGAGTGTCAACTTTTGTGCATCTCTCATTGATAATTATATAATAAAGTGAATTGGAAATGTGCAGATATACTGTTTAGAAGCCTTGTTAAAGTTTGTTGTCATGAGTATTTTATTTTGAAATGATGCAATAAATCTGAAAATATTTAGGAAAAATTGCTTGTGAATTATTATATTGGGAACTAGTTAACGCTCCTTGAACAAATTTAGTTTTTAAGAATATTTCAGATTCACGTCTTCAGAAGATATCAGGAGTAAGCTTATGTTTCTAATGTATGGTATGAGCCAGTTAACAAACTTTCCTATTTGTAGATACTTAAGAAATATTGCTATAAAAATAATATTCTCTTTATTAAACAAATATATCAAAACGCAAACCTATTGTTTATCAACACATATTCTTTCTAAGTCTACACACTTCTGAAATCAGTTTTTAAATAACAACAACCCTTCCCTGAAGAATTTTGCACTCTTTGATTTACACCATTTCAGAACTTACAGAAATACATGAAGTACTCAAATCATAACCCTTTTAAATGGTCCTTAAGTTCTGAAGTCTGAAGGGGGAAGATCAAGGCTATAGGATGGATAGGTAACTTTCCTCAATGAAATTCTCATAGAACACCATTTTTATACCCTGGAAGAATGCATAAGTGTATTGTCATGAAGGGAAAAAACAAATCCTTGGTTCAAATTTCCTAGACTTTTCCTGACCTATTCAATTTTAAATTTTTTAAAAACTTCTTTCTAATAAGCCCCTGTGATCTCACTCCTGTCTGCCTTGAACTTAATTGGTCTAGCAGATTTCCTCAGAAGCCATTATTCTGATTGAGTTTTTTTTAAGGCACCTGAAGACAAAGAAAGGAGTATTAATGAGAGGACTTATCTGCAGCTATCCACTAATCACAGAGATGCATTTAAACAAGTATTGTTTGTAATAAAACCATGCATTTATGAACTGAAAGTCTCATAGCAATACTTTTTTACTTACTCTCATAGAACAACCCAACACATGTCTGTCCGTTTATCACACAGTTACAGCTTGTGTGTTGCCGTGATGCATGATAATTTGAATACCGTCAAGGCATCTTATGTTGCATAGATTTCAGGTAAGAATCCAGATTGAGATACACGAACAAGAAGTAGAGCTGGAACACTTCTGAAGGGTTTTTCACTGGAAATCTTATGAATCATAGCAGAATATCATATGATATATTGCTAAAAGATGCCCCCACAAAATATCATTTGAGAAGAGTTGCATCATCAGGTAGAATTGACCATAATAATGTGGATGGAGCAAAGGTTCCAGGCACAAAAAGAAAAGAAAAAGCTGCAAACATACATTAAAAATTGGAACGTGAAATGCACAATTGGAAGTTGTCTAAAGTGAAACTAAATGCACAGAGATATATTTACTAGGAGTTCCTGTTGTGGTGCTATAGGATAAGCACTGGACTACTAACCATAGGTCAGTAGTTCTCACCCACCATTCATTCCTCTGAAATCCTGCATAGTGTCTCTATTAATCAGAGCCAACTTAATGGCACTTAACAACTAGCAACAAGTAAACTGAAATAAACACATATTGGCCATTTTGAATGGGATGATAATATGATTTTCTATGCTGGGAATGCCACATTGAAGAGGAATGTAGCTTTATTCCTCACCAAAAACATTTCATGATCTACATTGAAATATAATGTTGTCTATGATGTAGTTGGAGGATAATATTAAAGTACCATGGCCTTTCAAAAGAACAAACAAATATGTGTTGCCTTCAAACAGTACAGTCAGAAATCTCCTTGAATACCAGGAATGTCAGACTTCATCTTAGGAGGAATCAGTCCCTGAAGAAGAACATGATGCTTGGTATAGTGGAGGGTCGGAAAATAAGAAGAAGACCCCCAACTAGATGGATTGGCACAATGGCAGTAGTTATGAGCTCAAGCATAGAAATAATTGAGAGGCTGGCACAGGACTGAATAGTGTTTCCTTCTGTTGTGAATAGGGTTGCTATGAGTCGTTACTGACTTGATAGCACCTAACAACAACAATGATAGGATAACATTCATATGCCTAAAAGGAAGATCATTAAATTCCACTATTATAAAAACCAAGCACTAAAGCTAAAGATGATTAAATTGAAGAATTATACCAACTGCTTTAGCCTGAATTTGTCAAACACACATCAAGATGTGTTGATAATTACAGGGGCTTGGACTTCAAAAGTTGAAACAAAGAGGAATAGTCAGTAGTTGTAAAATATGATCTTAGTGATAAAAACACATGATAGAATTTTGCAAGACCAACAGCTTATTCATTGTCAATTGGAAGAGAACTATATTTGGGGTCATTCAAAAGACAGGAGACCCAATGACATGTGGAAATCATTCAACAATATCATTAATATTTTAACGCAGGTTAAATTTTGCTAAAGGTAATTTAAAAACTGTTGCAGGAGTACATCAACAGGGAGTTGCCAGAAATTCAAACTGGAATCAGAAGAGGACATAAAACAAGAGATGTCATTGCTGACATCAGATAGATGTTGGCTAAAAGCAGAGAATAAAAGAAGGGTGCATTTTTGTACTTTAGTGACTATGCAAAGTCATCTGAGCCTGTGAATCATAACAAACTATGGACAACATTATGAAGAATGATGATTCCAAAACACTTAATTGTGTCCATAAGTAGCCTATATCTAGACCAAGAGGCAGTCCTTCTACCAGAACAAGGGAATACAGAATGTTTCAAATCAAGAAATGTGTAAGTCAATATTGCATCCTTTCCGTATATCTATTCAATCTGTATACTAAGCAAATAATTGAAAAAGCTGAGCTATATGAAGAAAAAATGTGATTGAGGGGATTTGAGGAAGACTTATTAGCAACCTGTGCTATGCAGATGAAACAGCCTTGCTTGCTGGAAATGAGCAGGACTTGAAATAATTGCTGATGAAGATCAAAGACTACAATCTTCAGGATGGATTGAACCTCAGGGTAAAAAAATGAAAAGTCCTCAAAATTGGACCAACAAATAACATCATGATAAATAGAGAAAAGATTGAAGTTGTTAACCCTTTACTTTTCTTGGATTCACATTCATGGAAGGGTGAATCAACACTCATGGAAGCAGCAGGCAAGAAATCAAGCAACATATTATATTAGGTAAATCCACTATCTGTTGTAGAGGACTCCTTTCACGTGTTGAAGAGAAAACATGTCATTTTGAGAGTTAAGGGATGCCTGATTCAAGCCATGGTATTTTCAATCACTCATATGCATGTAAAAGTGAATAAGGAAGACTGTAGAAGAATTGATGCATTTGAGTTATGGTGTTGGAGGAGAATATTGAAAGTGCCATGGACTACCAAAACAAGAAATAGATCTACATGTCTTAGATAAAGTACAAAAAGATTGGTTTTAGAATCAAGAATGGAGAGATTGATCTTTTGTACTTTGAACATATTGTAAGCAAGGACCAATAGTTACAGAAGAACATCATGCTTTGAAAGTGGAGGGTTAGCTAAATAAAGGAAGATCCTCAAGATGAACTGGTATAGTAGCAGCAGCTATGAGCTTAAACATAACAATTGTAAGAATGGTGATGGACCAGGCAGCATTTCATTCCTTTGTGTGTTGGGCATTTATGGGTCTGAACTGACTGGAAAATACATAATAACATTCTCTTCCAGTGTGAGGGAGATTTCTGTAGTTGGAGGAAGACTGGTCTTTGGAAATTTATAGTCCATGTTTTTAAGATTTGTTGCTCAAAAGAAAAAATATATATATATCTGATAGTATAGTGGTGATGAGTCGGTTTGCTAACCTCAAGGTCAGCAGTTCGAAATTACCATCCATTCCAAGGGAGAAAGATGAGGCTTTCTGCTCTAGGAAAGATTTACTGCCTGGGAAATCCGACTCCACAGCATACTACCACCACCACTCAGTAGAAAAAAAACAAAAAGCTTTTTAGTCAATTATATCTTTCAAAAACCTATATATAAAGCAATTTGAGAGACACTGCAACTTAGTGCACTGGACTTTAAGGTCGGTTTGAGCCATAGGATCAGTGGTTTAGGCTCACCAACCACTCCTCAGAAGCCCTATACAGGGTCACTGTGAGTCGAAACAGATTTGATGACACTTAGCAACAAAATCAATTTTGTTTATATTTTCTCGTTTGGACACGAATAATTGGACCTTAATGTTGGCATAGTTGGTGTGGTATTATAATTACTATACCTATTAGAAAGAGGTCCCGGTGGTAACAAATACTTGAAGTGTTTGACTGCTAACAGAAAGGTTCACAGTTTAAAATCTCCAGTTGCTCTATAGAACAAAGAGATGGAAATTTGAGGATTTACAGCCTTGAAATTTCTATCAGGAAGTTTTACTCTGTCATAGAAGGTTACTATGAGTCTGGGTCAACTTGATGACAATACATTTGGGGGTTTTGTTGGATATACATTTTATAATGATATGGATTGGACAGGACAAGCAGATCCCTAAAAGGAGTGAAGTTACTGAACTGACAAAAAAGAACAAAAACTGCAGGTGTGTAAGAAGCCCATATGAACATCTACTTAAAATATGATTTCTAAGATGAACTGTTCTTCTTGTTGTTGGTAAGTACTGACAACTTGATTTTAACTCATAGTGACCTTGTATAATGGTTTTTAAGGAATAGCTAGTGGGTTTGAACCACCGACCTTGTGGTTCAAACCTACCCTGAGGTCCTAATATAATGTAATTATGTCACCTAAATCTAATTAAACACCAATCTCCTGAAGCACAAACACCAATACTCAGCCTCTTTACTTTATCTCGATAAAAACTCAAATATCTGGTTATGGATGAGCATTCCTTTTGAACCAATTCCATTGAAATTTTTCAAGGTAAAGGTAAATATTATGGCTAGATGAGAGATGTTTATAACTCTACTAGGGAACAGTAAGTAGTGGGTCTCGTATTAATGGAACATACTCTGTTTTATTAGACAGTAAGTAACAAAACTGATCCACTTTCTTGGTAATTAACTGTATTTCCTTGTTATGCTATATGAGGTGCCTTCAAAAAGTTCCCGGAAAAATTCCATTATCTTTTCATTCTATTTTTCTCCAAATTATTTGAAGTCTACTCATATACATTTTTCCTCAGTACTAAACAATGGAAAAATCCTCCATATCCATCATTCTTCTTATCCATTTTTGTGAGGGCACTATAGTAGGATTCATTTTTTAGTGTTTAGGTAAGATTAGATAGATTATTAGTGATAAAAGATTTCACAAACTAATTTGTCAGTACTTGGTAATTTTTATAGAATACTCCATTAAGATCTAATAGATCTCAATTTGATTTGATTTCTATGACTATTACTTGATAATACAGAACTCAGAAATATTTTAAAGGTCTTAGAACTTTAAAATCAGCCATGCCATCTCTATCTCTTTGCTAATCTTGCAGCTCCTAGCTTTACAGACTCTCTATTTCACGCTCTGTCATGGCAATACAAATCTGTAATCTGGCATAGTGAGTGAAATTCACTTGCCTTGGACTAATACTCCATCTTTATAGGAGACATTTTACAATAGATGAAAATCCTATTTTATTTTTTTGAGTAGAGGAAACTGGCAGGATATAATAAATTACATGTTGTTTCAGACATTGCTGTAACAAGATTAAAGGGCATTTTATTAAAGAAATATAATTTATTGTCCCATATAACTACAACAAGTCCAGTTTACGCTTGACTATATGCATGACTGCATTTCAACAACACAATTATGGCACTCTAGTTTGTAAATTTTTTTTCTCCTTCTACACTTTTTTGTAAGTCTCCATCTTTGCCGTGGCAGATATTTTTTTGTCTCTAGGTGTCAAAGAAGTTGACCACACCTGGCTCCATAAGGAGCTCTGGTAGCGTAGTGGTTACGAATCGGGCTGCTAACATCAAGGTCGGCAGTTCAAAACTACCGGTTGTTCCATGGGAGAAAGATGAGGCTTTCTGCTCTTGTAAAGATTTACAACCTCGGAACCCTGTGCAGGGTCACTATGGGTCGGAAACAACTCCATGGTACTTAACAACAACATACCTGGCTCCAATGTGTGATAGATTTGTTGTTGTTGTTAAGTGCCATAGAGTCAGTTTCAATGAGTCAGTTTCAATCATAGCAACTTTGTATAGCGTTTCCAAGCAACAGAATTTGGGTTTGAAATGCCATCTTGCGGTTCACAGTCTAGTGTTGAGTGCAGTAGATAGATTCTCAAAAGGGTAAAACAGTTAATTAACCACATCCATAATTTATACCTAGCAGAATGAACTTCAAAACCAAAAAGATAAAGCTTTCCTGATTATCCAAATTATCACATTGCAACCAGGAGTTTCTTTTCTATATAATATTTTTTTTTTCCTTTTTTGTATAATGATTATTATAGAAAACATTTTACAGAGAAGATATTCTAAAATATATTCAATATTTTTAATTTCTTTGTAGTTTTATTGTTGTTTTACTTTTAAGCATATGACTGATACTTCTGTGTGTATAAATTACACTTTCGTAGTAGTACACATTTGGATGATAATCAGAAGTTTGAAGATTTGAGTCCATTCAGGTATGCCTTTAAAGAAAGACCTGGTTACCTACTTTCCCAAAGAGACAAAACCACCATTTAAACCTTCTGGAGCACAGTTCTTTTCTGACACACTTGAACTCACCATGAATCACAATTAACTCAAAGGCAACTAGTTAATTAGGAGTAAGTAAAGTTCCTTTTTTTTTCTAAATAAATAAAAATAAACTATGCAGTTGCCTTTTAAAAGCATTATCTGTTAGTCAAACATTCACACTAGAAATTTTTGTATGCTAACTAGATTACATATTTTTCAACCTCCACTATGATATATGCAAAATTATGAGAAAAACACTTAAGCAAATCCTATGCAGACTGAACATAAATATAAATTTTTTATTGATAAAAACAGTTTACAGCCATTCAGATAAGCTTGTATTGTAGAAAATTATACTAATGTTGTTTTTCTAAACATTGATTGTATTTCTGATTTAAGTTAAGAACAATGAAAAACACATTTTTCATTGCTTTGAAAGCTTTCATGCATTTTTTTTAATTGTCATAAGTTGTTTGTTTACAGAAAGCATTATTTTGTGAATACAGTAAGTTATTTCTCTCAAAGGTGAGAGCATCCACATGTGACTATGGTTTCAGAAATTACTATATAGAGAAAGAATGGTCATTTGGTAAAATGTCCCTGTAGAATATATATGCCAGCAATTACAGCTGAATCCAAATGTTCAACAGATGGTCAGCTGAATAAAGTACAGATGGAGCTGGAATATTGTTTTAGAGAGAAAAAATATATATCTTGGAGAGAAAGTCATAATGCAAAAGAAGAATATTAATAAGATATCTTGAAACAATAGTGAAACCAGGTCAGTCTAAGTTATAGTATTAAAGTTTCATGCTGAGAAAGATAATAGGGCCCTACTGGACTAATTTCAGCTTTAATTTTTGTCATGACCTTTGGGGCCAAAGTATGACATTAAAATAAAGACTTGTCTTTGTAATAAGCTAGATTTAGTTCTGTATTAACAGTAACTTCTTTCATAATAAATCTTCATAGATATCTGATTGTCATGAATGCATTCACATAAACCCAAGCCATCACAAATAGACACACTATTTCCAATCACTTATTCTGTGATATTGGAGCAGGCAAAATTAAATTCATATTTTTAGGAAAAGTGATTTACTAAAAATTTGAAATATTTCAGCAACTTGCAAATATTATCAGATCATATGAAGATTATTTGTTGAAGATTGGCACCCTACTACCTTATTTGTGTGACTTTCATTCCCTATGTGGGATTTTCTGAAGATGTTTTTTACAATTCCATTCCCCCAATGTTTTATACCAACATTTTTGTTGTTGATATTTTCAAGTAAATAATTTGCCTCTACTTTACAGAGGAATAAGGCAACATCTCTAATATAACCATTATGGTAACGAGGTAAACTTGAAATCCAATTACAATGGTTTCCATGATTATAAGCCAAAGGAAAAATTGTATTTTCTCTGAATACTATAAATCTTTTAGGATTTATTTTCCTTTTGTTCACTAAATATTGTTCATGAGTACATACATGTTAACATTGAGTTTTATAATAGTGCCCTCAAGTTCTCTGCAATTAAAGTGAATCTAATTATCTTTGTTTGGAAAAGCAACATTGCTTTTCCAAACAAAGTATTCCAGAACACTGAATTGTGCTCATAAGGAATCTGTACCTAGACAAATAGGCAGTTGTTCGAACAGAACATGGGACACTGAATGTTTTAAAATTAAGAAAGGTGTACGACAAGGTTGTATTCTTTCACCATACTTATTCAAACTATATGTTGAGCAAATGATCCAAGAAGCTGGGTTATATGAAGAAAAATGTGGCATCAGCATTGGAGGAAGACTCATTAGCAACCTACGATATGCAGATGATACAACCTTACTTGCTGAAGGTGAAGAGGACTTAAAATATTTACTGAAGAAGATCAAAGACCACAGTCTTCAGTAATGTAAACAAAAATTCTCATCACTGGACCAATAAACAATATTCTTGTCAATGGAGAAAAGATTGAAGTTGTCAAGGACTTCGTTCTTCTTGGATCAACTACCAACACTCACAGAAGCAGCAGCCAAGAAATCAAAGTATGTATTGCATTAGACAAATCTGCTGCACAAGACTTTTTTGAAGTGTTGAAGAGCAAAAATGTCAGCTTGAGGCCTAAGGTGCACCTGACCCAAGCCACGGTATTTTCAATAACCTCATATGCATGAGAAAGCTGGACAGTGAATAAGGAAGACCATAAATAAATTGATGCTTTTGAGTCATGATGTTGGAGGAGACTATTGAAAATTCCATGGTCTACCAAAAGAACCAATAGATCCATTTTGGAAGAAGTGTAGCCAGAATACTCCTTGGAGGCACAGATGGCCAAAGTTTGTCTCTCATACTTCAGACATATTGTCAGGAGGGACCAGTCATTGGAGAAAGATATCATATTTGGTAAGGTGGAGGGTCAGAGAAAAAGAGGATGACCCCCTACAAGATGGATTGGCCAAGTGGCAGCATCGATGCTTTCAAGTGTGGTGACAATAGTGAGGTTGGCCCAGGATCAGGCAGTGTTTCATTCTGCTGTGCATAAGGTCACTATGAGTCGGTATTACTCGATGGCACCTTACAACAACAACTATTTTTAACCAATGGTCCAAATTAAAAGAAGTCTGCTATAAATATAATTCATGGATTCTGTTTTTCCAGAGATTCACAGACTTTTTTTGTAGTGAAATTAACACATATATGGTTGTAATGACCAGTGCAAAGGCTTCTAGAAATTGTGATAATATGCTACAATTAAACAAATTATTGAAGTCATTCTCCCAACTGTACTCAGCAATGTATAAAATACTAACCATTTCTGCTTAATCTGCATAGTATTTAGGGAAAGGAAAGATTCCCAGATCTAGTACTTTCTATATAATTACCTTCTGTAACTCACCCAGGTGTTCTACAACTCAGTTTTGTAGTATATCATCCCTTCAATTGTACAATGGTGAGTCAAAAGTATTGTTACTAAGACTCAAGTTCACACATGCACAGGGTTATTCCAAGCAAATGAGGTTTAAACATGTATCTGAGATCAGTGGGTGCCTGGAAACACATTCGAGCTCTGGTAGTGTAGTGGTTATGAATTGGGCTGCAAACCGCAAGGTCAGCAGTTCGAAACTACCAGCTGTTCTATGGGAGAAAGATGAGACATTCTGTTCCCGTAAAGATTTACAGCCTCGGAAACCCTGTACAGGGTCGCTATGAGTCGAAACTGACTCCACGGCACACAGCCACCACCAGTTCCATTTCAGTACTTCTATAAAAAGTCTCAATTAAAACAGTGGCTTCCAAGGGGATCTACATGGTCAATTGAATTTAAAGCAGAGAGGTCACATCAGAAGGTTTTGGTTACTGTTCAATTTTTTTTTTGGGGGGGGTGGAAAGGGGCAGATTTTGTTGAAGGATACAGGGCAATAATGGGGGCCAATTATGAAGAAATCTAAGGAAATTGAAAGCTTCATTGGTGAATAAAAAGCTAGGACACTTGACTGAGGACTTTATTTATTTTATCATCATGACAGTGTACCTGCACTTATGTAGCTCTGTAATCATCTGTCACGATTAGTTTGGGATAGAACACCTTATTCAAGTCACAGCTCAGATTCAATGTAAGAAAAGTTTCCCTGGGGTGTGCCCTTTTATGCTACAAGAGGTAAGAAGAGAGTTGAGTGAGCAGATGAGAGGGACCATACTGACAAGAAAGAGCAGAGAATGTCCTTCAGACTCAAAGTGCCTGTGTTGAAAACCTCCTAGACTCAAGGAAAATGTGATGCCAAATAATGTACTGGTTTTTAAGATATGAAAATTCAGGCTTAAGTGATAAATAAACTCATTTGTCAACAGTAATCCATAGTTGGTATTTGTTGGAGAAAGAAACATAATTAAGATTGATTGGATTTCATAGTTTAATATTATTCTGCATTTTAACATGAGGGAAAAAAGACCTAATAGAAAGATATTGCAATAATACACATAACGTACTCAACGACACTTAATAACCACAGGCAATACTTTATCAAGCTTACTGTTAAAATTAAAGGCTACACTGTTTAGCAATTTACTATTCATTTAGGTTTGTCAATTTCTTCTCCTAGTTATTATCACTGGCATCCCAATTGCCATGCAAAATTTAGAGTGTCATGGTACACTAGAAAATTTTGGTGGCTGACAATGAAAACATGCCCAATTAATTTTATTGTTTTCAATTTAATTATCATTCATCCTCTGACTTTCTAATACATTTCTTGTAAGAATTATTCAGCACCTTGAAGGTTTGAAAATTTACTAGGAGTTCCTAGTACTTCAAATAGTTAATTACTTTGCTAGTGACCAAAAGACTAGCAGTTTGAACTTACACATAGGTTCCTGGAAAGGAAGATGTGGTGATCTGCTGCTGAGAGGTCATAATCTTGCAAAACAAAGGAGCAGTTCTCTCCTGAAATACATGGTGTTGCCAGGACTTGGCAACTGGTTTAGTTTGGGTATTACTACCAATTTTACTCCTTTAAATGTAAATTTTCATATGAATTTATATTAGGGAAATTTGCAAAATAAGCAATTACAGTAACATTTATGTCTATTGGTGAGACAAATTCATTGTTATATTATTTAGTTGGCACGTTAGGCCAGTGTGCAAAGAAGCTTACTCTTCTACTTAGTTTCCTCAAAAGAACATTATAATATTTTCATTTAAAATATTTATAGATAATATAGAAAATTCTAGAAAATAAAAGGATCATGTAATTATAGGCTAAAAAGTAGAAATATTCCATGTAAGAGGCAGGATTCATATTTAATTTTTAAATCTAATGTATTATTTAAATTATAAAGAAATATAAGAAATTACATTTGATTTACTAACAGTGAAAATAATTGAGTCATATGAAGTAAAAAAGTTAATTTAAGTCTAAATTACTGGAGAGTTATCACATTTACTCAGTATGAGTCAGCTTGTTGTTGTTGGGAAGTGCTGTCAAGTCGGTTCTGACCCATAGCAATCCTGTATACGGTTTCTGATGAGCTTGAACCACCTACCTTGTGGTTCAAACCAACTTTGCAATCCAGCGCATTAATTCAGAGCTCCAAACCAGGAATCCAATAAGGCAGGTTGTCCACTGATTTTTAAACTTAAAGATGAAGGATTTGAATGTTCATCTTACTGGTTATATATTGTATTTCTGTATGTCATCATTAGGAAGATGTATCATTGATATACTCTTGTTCACTATATCTTTTTCCTTTGAATCATAATTGTTCTCCTTAAAATGGTAGCATGCTAGTCACAGTAATATTGTCAATCATTATTTGGCATAAAAAGTATGTCACTTTTAATGAGTAAGTGTGTAACACATAATGGCAGGTACATTAATAAACTCACTTTAATTAAAGCAGTAAATTGATATATTCTGAAATTACATCCCAGAAACAGAAAAAAATGTGTTAACTTGACTGCTGTATTTTTATAATCTGTTCATAATGTTGCTGGAATCATTTATCAGTCAATTCATTTTGAGCTAAAAAAAATTTATATGTAATATTCCCTTTATTTTTTCTACTTTTTATTCAAATGTAAATAAATTTAAAATATTTTCTATCTACAGGCATTCAATTTTTTTTATTTTTTATAGAAAAATCCCTAAGTTTTAATCATATAATTTTGGCATAATGTTTGATTCTATAATGTCTATTTTTGTGAGAAGTCAGTAGCTTCTGAAATCTATATCACCATTGGAAAATTATGTATAATATGCTTAAAATTTCAAAAGGTGGTCTTTTATATATAAAATAATATGTGTGCATCATAAAATTCCTTAAGTGAGAATACTGGTGTTATCGTGATTTTCAAAAGAAATTACATATAAACTGATTTTATCCAGAGTATATGAGCTCTGGTAGCGTAGTGGTTATGAATCAGGTTGCGAACCTAAAGGTCAGCAGTTCGAAACTACCAGCTGTTCTGTGGGAGAAAGATGAGGCTTTCTGTTCCCGTGAAGATTTACAGACTCAGAAATCATGTGCAGGGTCGCTATGAGTCAGAACTGACTCCACAGCACACAACAACAATAAATATGATCCTATAAGATTGGTCATGATAATTGTAGAAAATACCACTGCTGCTTATTCTGCATGTATCTAACTGTCTACTTTTCCCCCTAAATAACCCATATGTCATTAAGAACTGCTCATGTGTGCTCCTGAACTAGTCTCAACTTTTTCAAGGTGGTCTTTAAAGCTATCCCTCTACTACTCCAGTTTATTGAGAGGATTAATCTTGTCAATTCTGTGTGGAAATCTCCAATGTGACAAAAAGAGGATAAAGTCACCTAGCAACTCAGTAGGTTGCCATAAAATCAACAAAGCATGCTGCTTTTCAGTGCTCATTCTTTGCTTAAATTGTAGACTGACTTGCTCCATGCTCATAAAATTGAGCAGTATTCCTGACCCAATGTCCTTACTCCAAGATGAATTACAAAAGGTATAAACCTTTCTTCCTCACCTTCTTCTATTGAATCATTTTAAATTAATATTAATCCTCATATTTTCTGGTGCAGATTTAGTAAAACAGTCCTGTTATTTACTGAAGTGTTTTCCCCCACTCAAAAAAAATAAATAAATAAAAAATAATGTGGTTTAAATCTTAACCCCCATACCTGTGAATGTAACATTATTTGGAGAATAGGGTTTTAAATGTCATGTTAATGAGGCCACTTAAGTGTAAGGTTTGTCTTAAGTCAATCATTTTGATATATTAAATGAGTAGCTTAAGCAAATAAGAAACAAGAAATTGACATAGATATCACATGAAAATGGCTAACGGACTTAAGACTAGAAGGTGAAAAAGAAAAAGATCTTCCTCCAAAACTGACAGAGCCAATGCCTGAATTCAAACTGCTAGAATCCGAAACTATGAGAAAATAAATTTCTATGTATTAAATCAGCTCTAAAGGAGCTCTGGTAGCGTAGTGGTTACGAATCGGGCTGTGAACTGCAAGGTCAGCAGTTCGAAACTACCAGCTGTTCCGCGGGAGAAAGATGAGGCTTTCTGCTCCCGTAAAGATTTACAGCCTTGGAAACCCTGTACAGGGTCGCTATGAGTCGGAACCGACTCCACGGCACATAACAACAACAACAAGAAGAAAGTAAAGCATGATTTTATAATGAAAATAGAGTACTCCTCTAGGAAATGCTGAAAATGTGGAAGTAGTTTTGGAACCAGCTCTTTAGGATAAGCATTGGACTGCCAAAAACAAGTTAGGCAGTTAAGGCTCGCCAGCCCCTCCTCTGGGAAAAGTTGAGCCTTTCTGTTCCCAAAAAGATTACAACATTGGAAGCCTTATACAGTGTCGTTATAAGTCAGAGTGGACTAGAAGATACTTCACAACAATGATGGTTGTAGGCTGGCAGAGCTTTAAGGTGTCTATTCATAAAAGTCTAGATAATCTTAATGAGACAGTTGGTGAAATCATGGACCTCAAAGACAATTCTATGAGGGTTCAGAAGGTAATGAGGAGAGCTAGAGGAAAGTCTCTGTTATTGTTGTTGTCAGATGCCATCGAGTCAATACCGAATCACAACAACCTTATGCAAGCAGAATGAAACACTACCCAGTCCTGGCCAACCTCACAACTGTTGCTATGTTTGAGACCATTGCTGCTGCCACTGTGCCAATCCATCTTGCTGGGGCTCCTACCTCTTCTTCTCTGACACTCCACCTTACCAAACATGATACCCTTCTTCAGTGACTGGTCCCTCCTGACAATGTGTTCAAAGTATGAGAGATGAAATTTGGCCATCCTGTCTTAAGGAACACTGGCTGTACTACTTCCAACAAAGATCTGTTTGTTTTTTGGCAGCCCATGGTACTTTCAATATTTTCCTCCAAAACCATAACTCAAATGCATCAATTCTTCCATGGTCTTCCTTGTTCAATGTTCAACATTTATAAGCATATGAGGTTATTGAAAATACCACGGCTTGGGTCAGATGTACCTTAGTCCTCAAACTGACATTTTTGTTCTTCAACACTTTAAAGAGGTCTTCTGCAGCAGATTTGCCCAATGCAATATGCCATTTGCTTTCTTCACTGCTGCTTCCATGAGTGTTGATGGTTGATTCAAGCACAATGCAATTTTTGATAACTTCAATCTTTCTCCATTTATACAAATGTTGTTTACTGTTCCTGTGGGTGAGGATTTTTGTTTTCTTTGCTTTGAGGTGTAACCCATACCGAAGGCTGTGGTCTTTGATCTTCATCAGTAAGTATTTTAAATCCACTTCACTTTAAGAAAGCAAGATTGTATCATCTGCATATCGCAGATTGTTAATGACTCTTCCTCGAATTCTGATGCCATGTTTTTCTTCATATAATTCATCTTCTCAGACTATTTGTTCAGCATACAGATTGAATAAGTATGGTTAAAGAATACAGCCCTGGCGCACACCTTTCCTAATTTTAATCCGTTCTCTTGTTCTGTTAGCACAACTGCCTCTTAGTCTATATGCAGGTTCCTCAGGAGCACAGTTAAATGTTCCAGAATACATAGGAATGTTGTCCACAGCTTGGCACGGTCCACACAATCAAGAGTCTTTGCGTAGTCAATAAAGCACAGATAAACATCTTTCTGGTATTCTCTACTGTCAGCCAAGATCCATCTGACTTGAGCAATGATATAACCTTTTTCTACAATCTCTTCTGAAACTTGAACTTCTAGAAGTTCTCTGTCAATGTATGGTTGCAGTTGTTTCTGTCTTACCTCCAGTAAGACTTTACTCATATGAGCTATCAATGGTATTGTCCGATGATTTCCACATTCCATTGGTTCTCCTCTTTTTGGAATGGGCACAAATACAGATCTCCTTTAATCAGTTTTCCAGGTAGTTGTCTTCCAAATTTCTTGGCATAGATAAGTGAGTGCCTCTAGTGCCACATCACTTTGTTGAAAGATTTCAATTTGTATTCCATCAAATCCCATTGCCTTGTTCTTTGCATGTTCTTCACTTTTGGTTTTCTAACTCCAGGCCTTTGCATATTTTATTATAATATTTGACTTTGCTTCCGGAACATACCTTTGAAATTTTCTGTTCAACTCTTGTACATCCTTAACCTCTGCTGTTTGTTTTAGCATCTTAAGCTGGAGAGAGCAAGTATCAGAGTCTCTTCTAGCATTCATTTTGGACTTTTTCTTCTCTCTTGTCTTCTCAATGACCTTTTGTTTTCTTCCGATATGACGTTCTTTATGTCATACCACAACTCTTCTGGTCTTTGGTCTTTAGTGTCTAATGCATCAGATCTGTTCTTCAGATGATCTCTAAATTCAGGGGGGTGATATTAAAGGCCATATTTTGCCTCTCATGGACTTGTTTTCATTTTCATCAACTTCAGCCTGAATTTGTATAAGAGTAATTGATGGTCTGTTCCACAGTCTACCCCTGGCCTTGTTCTGGCTAATGATATGGAGTTTTTCCACCATCTCTTTACACGGGTGTAGACTATTTGATTTCTGTGTATTCCATCTGGTAAGGTCCAGGTGCATAGTCATCTTTTTTATTGCTTAAAAAGGTATTTAAAATGAACAAGTCATTGGTCTTGCAAAATTCTATCATGTGATCATGTCTATCACCAAAGCCATATTTTTCAACTGCTGATCCTTCCTCTTTGTTTCCAACCTTTGCCTTCCAATCACCAATAATTATAAATACATCTTGATTGCATGTTTGATCAATTTCAGACAGAAAAATTGATAGAATTCTTCAATTTCATCCTCACTGGCTTTAGTGGTTGGTATGAAAATTTGAATAATAGTGATATTAACTGGTCTTCCCTGTAGGTGTATGAATGTTATCCCGCCACAGACATCCAGACATCATTGTACTTCAAGGCTGATCTTGATATGCTCTTTTTGATAATAATTGTGGCACCAATTCTCTTCAATTTGTCATTCCCAGCATAGGAAATCATGTGATTATCAGATTCAGAATAGCCAATACCAGTCTGTTTCCACTTACCAATACCTAGGAACTCAATGTTTATGAATTCCATTTCATTTTTGACAATTTCCAAATATCTTAGACTCATACCTCTTACATTCCATATCCTGATTATTAATGAATGTTTACAGCTTATTTCTTCATTTTGAGTTGTGCCCTGCAGCAAATGAATGTCCCGAATATTTTACTCCATTAGTGTCATCACAGTCAAGTTTACATTGATAAGGTAGTTCTTCTTCAGTGGTATTTTGAGTGCCTTTCAACTGAGGAGCTCATCTTACACTATATCTGACAATATTCTGGTGCTCTTTATCATCTCTAATAGTTGATATTCTGGTGCAATCTGACAGTGTTCTACTGTTATTCCTAAGGTTCACAGTAAGTAAATATTTGTAAGTAGTCCATCTCTCCTTCTTCCCTACAATTATGGGGACTATCAAATCCCAAATCCATGGTCCAGGTAACAGACTGAAAAATTCTGGCAAGCTGAAAGTGCCTAATGGTTCATGTTTTTGCAATGGCTGTTAAACCCAAAATCTGCTTCTTACGTCCCAGGAACAGGAGGCCAAGCAATAAATAAAATGTAGGATTAGAGGAGAGTGACCCTTGCCAGCATACCCCTATGTATTGTAGATACAGGTCACATCCCCAAGGAAGCTTCGCTTCCAACTGACTAGTTACTCACACCAAATGACAAAGTGGAAGGTAATTACATAATGTCTGCCAAACACTGAGAATCATAGCCAAGTTAACTCATAGCATTGACCATAGCACGTAGTTATCTGCTTCTCAAAAGTCTGATTGCTAACCCCACAGAGTTCTACTGCATACACGAAGAGTCATTCTGAGTTGGAATTGACTTGATGACCACTAACAACAACAAATTTTATGCTTACATTTTGTTCCCTGTGATTCAATTTTCCTCATTTCATTATGATGGTTTCTTTATTGTATCATCATGATTAATTTATCTCCTTTGAGAAATCAGGAAAAACGTAGATAACTTTCAACTCATGGCAGCTTTGCCTCAGTGTTTACTTTCTTGAGGTGTGTGATTCAGCCATTATACATAGATTATATCTGTTGTGTACATTGAAGAGCAACTGATTGTGTTACATGGCTAAATTTATTATCTCAGTTGAATAAACATCTAACATGTAATTTAAAATATTTAGTTATTCCAAATATTTAAATTCATGCCCATATATTAAGTAGCATATGCTTTTTATGCTGACATTAAGACTTTTCCCTATACTTTAAATATATATATATTTTACTTTTAAGTAATTATAGATTTACAGAGACGTTCTAAATACAGCACAGAGAGTGTCCATTGCCCCTATTGGGCATCCTTGATTTTTGACATCTCTCATTACCATGATACATTTAAAAAGTAATAAACCAACTTGGTGCATTACTATTAACTAAATTCTGTATTTTATTATTCAGATTCACCAATTTTTCCACTAATGTTCAATGATAACACAGTTTAGTCTTATCTTCCTTAAGATCTTACAGAACTGATTCTATAAAAAACTAATATCATATGATGATCATATGATATTAACTAACTTTACACTAAATATAAAATAGGTTTAAATTATTTTTTTCATTAGCTGTAAATTTAACAGTCAAATAAATAACACAGAACATGAGTTTGCATGGTTTGGTGTTTCTGTTCCATATTTTAATTATTATTATTAACAATAATGTCTTACATACATGTCTTAATAGTAAGTATTATGCAATCTTGATCCCCAAAACATATGAAAAGAATGTCTTTCAGAGAAAATAGTACCCTGATCATGGTAAATTATTGGATTCATAGAAAATATCAGAGGACATATTATTATAAACTGGAATAAAATATGCTATCACATTTTGTCACTAAAACATAAATGTCCAGATCATTTTAAAATTCCACTGAGAAACTAGCTATTGTTGAGCAATAATATAATTTATATTGTATTTTAATATTTACTTGTAATGACTTCATTGGAAAGAAGCACATTTAAATGTACATACCTTGCATTCATCCAAAGTGCTGTTTGTCTTAATTTATCACTAGTGTTTACAGATATGCTTCAGTTATAAGAGAAGGTCAAACAGTCCTTCTCAGGGTATTTCGATTTCTGGCAACAATTTTTATTTGCTGTCATAAAAGTACTTTAGATTTCTATATTGTTATTTTATGTAATAATGTCAAGGACAAACATTCTGAAGCATGTCTAATAACACTGAGCTCCATTTTCTTCCAACTACAATTCAGCACCCCATTAAATTTAAAGATAACTGTACATGCCTTTAGCTTGGTAGGGGGTGTATTGGATTTTCTGCAAAAGCTTTTGTTTTTCTTTTATAATTGCCCTCATTCTTCTTAGTTTGGAGAATGTCTGTGCCCGGAATAACACAAGGTAAGAGATATGAGTCTTATGGGAAAAAGAAATACAAATTTACAACATTGTCTATGCTTTCCTTATTCTTTAATCTACTGCAGCAAAATGAAAGCATAGTGCTGCTCAATGGAAATAATTCATGACTTAAATGAAGAAAGATGATGTAATCTAGAATTGACATCCTATATTCTATATTCTTATTTTGGGAAATATTCTCACATGGTATTCTCCATTTTTTAAATCTCACTCAAAACATGTATAAGAATAAATCTATAAAAACTACCCATCTCTACTTAAGGCAAGTCTGCTCATTACTGTGCTATTGTGTAAAAGATTAAATACATTATAATCTCCCTGCTGGCAAAAAAAAAAAAAAAAAAAAACTTTATTTGAAAAAAAAAAAAAAAAAAAGTATACTTTTGTTTGCCTGCCATTACCTGCCCCCTCAAATTGATGAATGGTCCAGAATGGGATCTTTTGGGGAATGTCAATGTCCCTCATACTTAAAAGTACTTTTAAATATGTCTTTATTTGTTTGATTGCTTGCTTTTTATATCTGTTAATATAGTTGTGATTCAATAAAGTAGATATGTTGTTGTTAATTGAGTGCCATGAAGTCTACTATGACTCATAGTGACCCTGTATAGGGTTTCCTAAGAGCAGCTGGTGGGTTTGAACTGCCAGCCTTGTGGTTCTCAGTCCAGTGCTGATCCCTTAGCACCTCAAAATAGATGTATTTAGAATTAATCTCAAAGCATTACTGATTTTCATATCATTGATTTAGTGAGTCATTTAATCCTGCTATCAGGATTTCATGGAGTCCTGGTGTGGTGCTGTGGGTTAATGTGCTAGACTGCAAAGCCATTTGAACTGTAAGGTTGGCGGTTCATGCCCACCAGCTTCTCCTCGAAAATCCTATACAGGGTCGCTATGGGTTGGAATCAACTCGAAAGGACTTAACAACAACAACAACAATCAGGATTTAATGGTGAGAAGGAAATCACATCCTGTCACTGGTTCCCCTTCCATCATTTAACCTGGGTCTTTAGAACCAATCACAGGACTCCTGCTGTGGCGCTGTGGGATAAGCGCTCAATTGCAAGGTCAGTTTGAACCACAAGATCGGCGGTTTAAGCTCACCAGCTGCTCCTTGGAAACCCTATACAGGGTCTCTGTGAGTCGGAACTTACTGGAAGGCACTTTACAACAACAATGAAACATCATGACTTTCCAAATAGAAAAGAGGCAAACCGAAATTTAATAATTAGCATAATCTATACCACTTAAAATCCTAATAACTAGACATCCAATCCTGATGTAAAGGTTGAAAACTGTAAGCAAAATATAGTACAATTCTCTTATAAGTGAGACAGTATTGAGGCAGTATTTTTTTTTTTTAGAAGTAACAAGAGAGAAATGAAGAAAAAACATTGGAAAATAACAATAAACGACAGGCTTTAAACACTTAGTAGAGATTACTGTATCTTAACATAAAATATATAAGGAGCTCTGGTAGCATACTGGTTACGAATCGGGCTGTGAACCGCAAGGTCAACAGTTCGAAACTACCAGCTGCTCCCCAGGAGAAAGAGGAGGCGTTCTGCTCCTGTAAAGATTAACAGCCTCAGAAACCCTATGCAGGGTCGCTATGAGTCGGAACTGACTCCACGACACACAACAACAACAACATAAAATATATGTAAACAAATGTCACATCCATTATTAGAACATTTCTATATATTCCTTGCATTTCTTTTCAATATCCTTCAGTTTATTGGTTATTCGTGTTTCTCTTTATCTCTGTGAGTACATAGACATACCTACACACATAAATGTAAGTGTTGTTAAGTGCCCCAGGGTCAGTTCTGACGCATAGCTACCCTATATAGAGTTTCTGAGGAGCACTGGTGGGTTTGACCCGCCGACCTTGCGGTGAGCAGTGAAGTGCCTAGCCAACAGCGCCACACCAGGATTCCAAATATGAGTGTAGATATGTGTATATTTATGTAAGCTATTGTTGTTGCTTTTAAGTGCTGTCGAGTCAGTTCTAGCTCACAGCTGCCCTGTATAGGGCTTCCAAAGAGGGACTTGTGGTTCAAACGGACTTTGCAGTTCAATGCGTTAACCCACAGTGCCACACCAGGACTCCATTTATGTGTATACATATGTGTATATATTCACAGAAATAAAGAAAAGTGCAGGTAACCAATAAATTCCAGGTAAAGTGGGGTGATAGTTTTGTGCGATAGAGTCAGTTCTGACTCGTAGGGAGCCTGTGTATGGTTTCAGAGGTTGTAAATCATTATGGGAGCAGAAAGCCTCATCTTTCTCCTTATTAGGTAAAGTGTAGGGTCAGAGAAAGAGGAAGACCTCCAGTGAGATAGATTAGAAAAGTGGCAGCAGCAATGGCACTCAAGCTTAATGGTTGTTAGGGTGGTACAGGACTGGGCAGTGTTTTTATCTGTTGTGTAATAAGGTTGCTAAGAAACAGAACCTACTCACTGGCACTCAACGACAACAAAAACAACTGGTTATAACATACCTGAACGGGATTTAATTTGAGGCACAAAGAAGAATTGCACACCAGATTGAAGAGAGTCTCTCAGATTAACATGAATTCTGAAAAGCTTGAAGCAAAAACCAATATCAAATTTATAGTGAAGCATGGGTTGAAGAATGTTAAAATGTTGCTTTATGAAAACGTTTCTGGGACAAAGAGCCAAAATAACTAGCAGTTTAAAATTGTAGAACTCATTTTAAGAAGGGAAGAGATGCTATTGAAGATGAAGCCGTCAGCAGCAGGCCATCCATATCAATTTGCAAGGGAAAGCTTAATCTTACCAAGCCTAATTGAAGAGGACCAATGATAAACAGAAAAAATATTAGCCAACACCTCTGATATTTTAATTGGTTCAGTTTACACACTTCTAACTGAAAATTTAAAGTTGAAAAATATTTCAAATCAAGTGGTGGTACCAAAACAGTTGTGCATTCATCAACTGCAGACAAAAGCAATACTACATTTATTTTTGGTATAGTGACTCTGCGTATTCCTTCCATCTTCTTTTGACAGTTTTAGTATTATTCAATGTTTTGCAGATTTTTTTATTCAAATATTATTCAATATTTCCTTCAACATTTCAAGAAAAGGCTTGAATATTTTCCCTCAGTTCTTTCAGTTTGAAAAATAATGATCATGTTCTTTACTTTTGGTTACCTAACATCATATTATTTTAGGAGAACTGGTTTATGGTTACCCTAAAAGAGCCTGGCCCTGGTACAGTCTTACAGCTATTGCTATGTTTGCACCCACTATGTCAATCCATTTGATTTGGGGTACTCTTTCATTTCACTAATCATCTACTTCGCAAAGCATAATATCCTTTTCCAGGAATAGGTCCCTCCTGATAACATGTCCAAAATACTTGAGACAAAGTTTCACCATTCTCTATTCTTATGGTCATTATGACTGTAACTTTTCCAAGACAAATTTGTTCAGCCTTCGGGCAATTCATTGTATTTTCAATATCATTTTCAACACCATAATTCAAATGCATTGTTTCTCCTTTGTTTTTCCTTATTCATTGTTCAGCTTTCACATGCAGAACAAGCAATTGGGGAAAAAAAAAACAAACAAAAAAAAAACCTTTGCTTGTATATTCAAAGTGACATTTTTGCTTTTTAGCAATTTAAAGACTTCATTTGCAGCAGGATTTCCCAATGCAAATTGTATTTGATTTTTTGGCTGCTGCTTCCATGCATTGATTATGCATCCCTGTAAACTGAAATCCTTGACAACTCCAATATTTTCTGAGTTTATCAAAATATTGCATATTTATCCATTTGTTTATATTTTTCATTTCTTTATGTTGAGGTGCAATCCATACTGAATGCTGTAGTCTTTGTTCTTCATCAGTAAGTGTTTGAAGTCCTCTTTTCTTTCAGCAATGAAGGGTGCGTCATTGGCTTATTGTAGGTTGCCTGTGAGTCTTCTTTCAATCCTGAAGCAATGCTCTTCTTTCTACAGTCTAGCTCTTCAGATTATTTAATCTACATACATATTGAATCATATGATGAAAGGATACAATCTGAGGCACACCTTCCCTGATTTTAAACCATACAGTATCCCATGGTTCTGTTTGAATGACTAAGTCTTGATCTTTTTACAGGCAGTTGTTCTAACAGGACAAGGCAATGCTGCAAAGAGAGCAATTTTAAAAGTGCCATTCTTCACAATGCTTTTCATAACTTGCTATATTGTATATAGTTGAATGCCTTTGTGTAAAACAAAACAAAACAAAAAATAGAGCAAAATGTTAACATCTTTTGCAGATAAACTATGTGAAATTATGACATACAAAATCCATATTTTCAATCTTACTTACTTTACTTTCATTAAAACTTTCTCAATTAAAGCTGAGATTTATTTATATTAAGAAAAGGATCCTGCTAACTCTCTTAACGTGATTTTTAACTTGCATAAGCATTTAAAATACTTAAGAAGAACAACACCAATAAGATGTTTTAGTCATGCTTGGGTTCCCATCCATTTATACATACATTTACCCTTGATAAAAACTATTTTAAAAAGGATTTTTCTTTTATTTAATATGCATAAAATTACAAAAACACTCAAGCTTTTGTCAATATTCATTTTTCAATTCTCTGTTCTCCTTTTGTTATGCATTATGAAATATCATCTGATTAATGAAAAATGACTGAGAACAGCTTCTCACAATATCCCCTCTGATTGAAGTACAGAAGAAAGGGCAGCGATCTCAGCTAAGGTTTCACTGTATCTCACAGGGTCTGAATATTGTGGTCAGGTTATTTATGTTACAAGTATAAATAGTTGGATGTAGACTTTTTCAACTGTGAATTGGTAGAGATTGTTACCAAAATAAAACGTGGGTATATTTACTCCAAAAGGGATGAATTCTACTAATCATCCAATAAATAAAGGATTAATTTCTCATAGTATGCAGAAGACAATTCGTTAATTAAATCCAGGGTGGTGGTGTGCTGTAGAGTCAGTTCTAACTCATAGCTAACCTGCATAGGGTTTCTGAGGTTGTAAATATTTACCGGATCATGGAACAGATGGCAGTTTCAAACTACTGACCTTCAGACCTGACTCATAACCACTACGCTACCATAGCTCCTTGATTAAATCCTTGGTGGTAGTTATGTGACATGGAGTCGATTCCAACTCATAGCGACTCTGTACAGGGTTACTGAGGCTGTAAATCTTTACAGGAGCAGAAATCCTCATCTTTCTCCTGTGGAACAGCTGGTAGTTTCAAACTGCTGACCTGAGGATAGCAGCCTGATTCATAACCACTATGCTACCAATTGAGTAAGTGAAAAAGCAAGCTTATTATCTATAGTATAGAGCTACTAACACTTGAAAGATATGTATGCATATCTGTTTGCTTATGCTTATAATATAGACACATATATTGATTAAAGTGATATGATTGTATGTGATAATCAAAGAAATTATTAGTTTTTATATTAAAAATGATCAATTTACTGCTATATTTTAATGTTTCCATGCATTCAATTATAATAGCAACCAAAGTTATAATTTTATAGCTAACATCTGTGAAAATATAGCTAACATCTGTGAAAATATATGGTGCTGTTGTTAGGTGCCATTGGGGCAGTACGGAAACACTGCCTGATCCTGGGCCAGCCTCACTATTGTTGCCATGCTTGAGCCCATTGATGCTGCCATTGTGTCAATCCATCTCGCTTAGGGACTTCCTCTTTTTCTCTGACCCTCCACCTTACCAAACATGATATCCTTCTCCAGGGACTGGTCCCTCCTGACAATATGTCCGAA
Source organism: Chrysochloris asiatica (assembly GCF_000296735.1). Taxonomy (NCBI): domain Eukaryota; kingdom Metazoa; phylum Chordata; class Mammalia; order Afrosoricida; family Chrysochloridae; genus Chrysochloris; species Chrysochloris asiatica. Next base: position 9,731,022 of record NW_006408581.1, on the reverse strand, counting down.
GTATGAGAGGTGAAGTTTGGCCATCATAACCTCCAAGAAGCACTCTGACTGCACTTCTCCCAACATGTATCTGTTTGTTCTTTTGGCAGCCAATGACACGTTCAGTATTCTCCACCAACACCATAACTCAAAAGCATCAATTCTTCTCCAGTCTTCCTTATTCATTGTCCAGTTTTCGCATGCATACGAGGTTATTGAAAATACCATGGCTTGGGTCAAGCACACCTTGGTCCTCAAGCTGACATCTTTGCTCTTAATCACTTTAAAAAGGTCTTGTGCCGCAGATTTGCCTAATGCAATACATTCTTTGATTTCTTGACTGCTATTTCCATGAGTATTGATACTTGATCCAAGAAGAATGAAGTCTTTAACAACTTCAATCTTATCTCCGTTGATCAGAATGTTATTTATTCGTCCAGTGGTGAGGATTTTTGTTTTCTTTACATGTAGATGTAATCCATACCAAAGGCTGTGATCTTTGATCTTTATCAGTAAGTATTTTAAGTCCTCTACACTTTCAGCAAGCAAGATTGTATCATCTGCATGTGGCAGGTTGTTAATGAGTCTTCCTCCAATCCTGATGCGATGTTATTCTTCATATAACCCATTTTCTAAGATTATTTGCTCAGCATACAGGTTGAATAACTATGGTGAAAGAATACAACCTTGTCGTATACCTTTCTTAATTTTAAATCATTCAGTGTTCCCATGTTCTGTTTGAACAACTGCCTCTTGGTCAATGTACAGATTCCTCATGAGCGCATTTAAGTGTCCTGGAATACTCATACTTCTTAGTGCTGTCCATAGCTTGTCATGATCAACACAATCTGAAGTCTTTGTATAGTTAATACAGCACAGGCAAACACCTTTTAAGTATTTTCTGCTTTCAGCCAAGATCCATCAGACATAAGCAATGATATCTCTTTTTCCACGTCCTCTTCTGAATCCAGCTAGAACCTCTGGAAGTTCTATGTCAATGCATGCTTACAGCCATTTCTGTATTACCTTTAGTAAAATTTTACTCACATGGCATATCAAAGATATTGTCCAATGATTTCTGCATTCCACTGAGTCACCTTTCTTTGGAATGGGCACAAGTATGGATCTTTGCCACATCAATGAGTCAGATAGTTGTCTTCCAATGTCTTGGCATATATGAGTGAGTGCCTCTAGCGCTGCCTCACTTTCTTGAAATATTTCAATTTTTATTCCACCAGTTTCTGGTGCCTTGTTCTTCGCCAGTTTCTTCAATGCACCTTGGACTTCCTCCTTCAGTATCATTGGCTCTTGATTGTGTGCTACCCTTTGAAACAGTTGAACAACAATCATTTCTTTTTGATACAGTGACTCTGTGTATTCCTTCCATCTGCTTTTGATGTATTCAACAATTTTCCCAGAGACTCTTTCAATAACAGAAGTCAAGGCTTGAATTTTTTCTCCAGTTCCCCCAGTTTCAGAAATGATGAGCATGTTCTTCCTTTTTGGTTTTCTGACTCCAGATTGTTAGACATTTTGTTATAATATTTGGTTTTATCTTCCCGAGCTGACCTTTGAAATTCTCGGTTCAGCTCTTGTACCTCCTCATTTCTTTCATTTGCTTTAGCATCTCTATGCTGGAGAGAACGTTTCAGTGTCTCTTCTAACATCCATTTTGACCTTTTCTTCCTTTCTTGTCTTCTCAATAACTTTTTACTTTCTTCCTGTATGATGTTCTTGATATCATCCCACAACACTTCTGATCTTCCATCTTTAGTGTTTAATATATAAAATCTGTTCTTCAGATGATCTCTAAAATCAGGTGGGATATATTCAAGGTCATGTTTTGGCTCTCGTGGACTTTTTTGTCATTTTCTTCAGCTTCAGTTTGAATTTGTGTGAGATCAATTGATGGTTTATTCCAAAATCTGCCCCTGGCCTTGTTTTTACTGATGATGTGGAACTTTTCCATTGTCTCTTTCCTCAGGTGTAGTCAATTTGATTTCTATGTATTCCATCTGGCAAGGTCCATGTATATAGTCATTTCTTATGCTGTCTAGGGAAGGTATTTGAAATGAACAAATCATTGATTTTGCAGAATTCTCTCATGCGTTGTCCCTCATCATTTCTATCACCAAGGCCATATTTTCCAACTACTGGTCCTTCTTCTTTGCTCCCAACCTTTGCATTCCAATCACGGGAAATGATCAATATATCTTGATTGCATATTTGATCAATTTCAGTTTGAAGAAGATGGTAGAATTCTTCTATTCCATCCTTTCGGGCTTTAGTGGTTTGCACGTAAATTTGAATAATAGTGGTATTAACTGGTCTTTCCTGTAGGTGCATGGATATTATCCTGTCACCGACTGTCACAGACTTATGATTGTTCGTCACTCCTTCTTCTATGCCTGTCTTCATCTGGAAGCTCATCTGAAACCTATCCATTGTGGGTGACCCTCTTGGTAATTAAAATACCCTTGGCATAGCATCCAGAATCACAGCAACTCACAAGCCAGCACAGTACAACAAACTGACAGATGAGTGGTGGGCAAAAGAAGATAGGAATTGATAAATTGCAAAGTGTATTTTGTTTATAATGAGTCAAATGCCCAAAAATATTTACTTGTGTTTTACTAATTGTGCAAAGGCATTCATCTGTATATACTAAGTATAACACTGTAAAAAATATAAAGATTCTAGAACATTTAATTATGCTCATGCAGAATGTGTGCATAGACCTACAGGCAATTGTTCAAAGCAAATAAGTGGATGTTCTTGTTAAGAGTCTTGGAGTCTGTTTCAACACATAGCAACTCTGCATATGTTCTTTTGAGTATTGAAGTCTGTTGCAGGAGCAGAAAGCCTCATCTGACTTCCACAGAGTGGCTTGCCTTATGGTTTGCAATCCAGTGCCTATCCTATGAAGTCACTGTGCTTTCAGTAGAAGGGGATATTGCATGATTTAAAATTAAGAGAGATGTGTGTCAGGGTTGTATTTTTCCACTGTATTTATTTAATTTGTAGTCTGAGCAAATAATCTGAGAAGCTACACTTTCTGAAAACAATGCAACATTAGAACTGGAAGAAGAGTCATTGAAAATCTGCCATATGCATTAAAGCAAAAAGGACTTGAAGCACTTACTGATGATGATCAAAGACCACAACCTTCAGTATGCATTAAACATCAACATATGGTGGTGGTGATTTTGTACCGTGGAGTAGGTTCCAATGTATATCAACCTGGTATAGGGTTTCAGAGTCTGTAATTCTTTACGGAAGCAGAAGACTTAATCTTTCTTGCATTGAACAACTGGTAGATTGCTGACTGCTAACCTTGCATTTAGGAGCCCAACTCCCAACTTACTACTATACCAGGGCTCCTAAGCCTCAACATATAGAAAAGAAAAATTCCCGCAAGTGGACCAATAAGCAACAACATAATACACGCAGGAAACAAGTTTTCAAGGATGTCATCTTACTTGGATTCATAGTCAATACTCACTGAAACAGCAGTCCAAAATTCAAAGGATATACTATATTGACAAATCTACTACAAAAGACCTCTTTCAAGTAATTGATAGTAAAGATGTCATTCTGAGGGCTCAGGAGTGAATGACCTAAGTCATACTTTCTTCAGTCACCTGATCTGCATGCAAAAGCTGGCTGATACCGAATACAGAAGAATTGATGCATGTGAATTATGGCATTGGCAAAGATACTGAATATACCATGTGTAAAAATGGCATGAGGGACATGTCTGGCTTTCTCTGACTTAACTAAGGTGAAAGACAATCAACTCATCATCAAATGAAGGGTATTTACTATGAGGCAGTGGTCAGACATGCCTGTACCTTCCAATCTACTTTACCAATTCTGAAAATAAATTATCCCTCCTAAAGCACTCTTTTATTCTTTACTGGGTTTTAAGATTCATTGCAATTGCTACAAAGAACTCACTGACAACACTACTCACAATAATTGGGTTAATTGGAAATTAACCGGGAACAATTTAGGATCAGAAAAGCTCAAGATACAGTTTATCTGATCAAGAGTGACTCATCTCAGGCATACCCACAAGAATACGCTCTCTTTTTCATAGCTTCTTAATCACATAGTCCTTGGTCTCTGTTCTACACAGACAAGTGTTACAAAGCTCCTTCAGTGCTGCCAATAAATCACCAAAGGATGTATCATTTTGTCACAACCTTCAGCCCAAAGGGATTTGGCTCCAACTTCATGAATTAACAAACCTAGCTTCCCAAATTAAGTGTCTGGAGGCATCCCATTAAATCCTCACGAGAGACTCCAGCCCAAAGACACTAAGCTTTAGTTGGTCTCTGGACTGGGAAGCACACAACTTCTGCTTTGTCATCTGTTCTTTGTTTTGTTGCCTTTGCTAGTGCTGCTGTTCCCCTACTTCATACTACTTCCCCAGTGTCACATCTCTCTATTTCCTGAATTAAAGAGGAAACCTGAGGTCCAAAGGACATGCTTCATTCTTGTCTCTTCTTTCTTGCTAGGAGTGAGATGCCCCAGATGTTTTGCTTTAAAGATAGCTCATTTTGAACCCAGTGGAATGCAAAATTGACTGATAGCCATGATAATGTTTCAAACACACTATTTGCATGATCCCACCCAGTCATTTGGGAGCAAGGTGGCTCCATAAGACAAGCAGTGGACTGTAAACCACAATGTTCATGGTTCTAATCTGACAGCTGCTCCATGGGAGAAAGATGAGAGTTTCTCTCCCGTGAAGATTTAAAAGCTCCAGAACCCATACAGGGTTGTAATAGAAGTCTTTGGAGAAGAACTTGTTCAGCAAAAACAAGTGAGGCTTTCACTGAGATAGGTCGACACAGAGGCTACATAATATGATTTTCAGAATGGCACAGGACAGGGCAGTGTTTTGTTCTGTTGCACAATGTTCAATTGAGATGGGATGGTCTCCATGGCAACTAATAACAAATGTAATTGTAGATTGTTATAGTTTCTTACACTTAATTATTGTCTTCATATCATAACTGCAAATATGTATTCATTCGAAAACACTTCCAAATTCTGCATCTAAAATAAATACAAAACTTTTTTTTAAGTCACAAGGATTTTTAAGGTAATTAGAATGATAAATGCTTAACTATTTTGCCATAGCTGAAACATATCTCTAGGTTGCTAACTCATTGAACTCCTGGTGTGACACTGTACAGTCGAGTATGTTGAAAATAAATTATGAAATCATTGAGTAAAGTCCAATACCTTGAAACATTAATATTATTATTGCTGGTAATTATTAATAATAATATTTCTAGGGAGGTATTTGTGTAAATAAATTTTCAAGTACTAATAGTGGTTGCGAATCGGGCTGTGAACTGCAAGGTCAACAGTTCGAAACCACCAGCGGTTCCGCAGAAGAAAGATGAGGCATTCTGCTCCCGTAAAGATTTAAAGCCTCGGAAACCCTGTGCAGGGTGACTATGAGTCAGAACTGACTCCATGGCACTTAACAACAACAACAACAACAATAGTTCAAAAATATAAGTCTTGGATTTGCTAAATTAAGTTTTGTTGGACCCATTAGACTAGCTATTAGTGTTTAGCTACTTTTGCAAAGGTCTCAAAGAAGTTAGAACAAATTATTGTCTAACAGGCAAAATTGCTTCTAATTCTACTTCTAAATATATCACAGTTTCAAGAGAATATTAAGAGAATAAGACTATGTTATGTATTGGACAATGTCTTATAAATCTATAACAAAGTAAACAAGACCATGTGCTTTAACTGATTCTATTTTGAAGTTTAATATTGTCACTTATTGATTAAAAGCTTAAGAAAATCATAACACATATGTATACCATAATTTCTTCCTCAATAAAATTGCCTGTTAGGGTGATGTTATTTGTTATTAAATGTCTTCCAGTAGTCAGGGTTAAATTGCATATTATGTTTAAAGTGATTTTTACATTGTCTAACATACGATAAGTTAACTACTGGCATTATTTCATAGAGCACATATAACGTCCAAACTTTTTAAATTAATAAGAGAAACTGCTCTATAATGTTTATGAAAACCCAGATGTTTTAACATCTAGTTTCTTTTAAAATCACCAGAAATAAAAAGTGATTTCTAGTGAAAATAATTCCACCTTCATTTTTTTAACAAGAGTAAAGACATAATGTTTTTAAATGTAGAACTCTTGGCAAATTTTTTGACTTTCTCAAAAAGCTATTTTTCAATGTTTTTTACTTCAGATTTTTTAAAAAATTTGCTTATAAAATAAAATATATATCTTTTTCAGCATTTAGTCTAATATCTACTTATCTATGAGGTAATTATTATAATAAGCTAGAATATATAAATCTATTGGAGTGAACCTTAATCACATCTATCTACATATTAGAATGAACTAGAAAGTAGTTTTCACACCACAATGTTCAAATAAGAATTTCACAACATGTGGCAGCAGATTTCAATGGTCCTGAAAGAATTCTACTGTGAAGCCAGGACTGAGAATCACAGACATAATGAATGAGCTCACAGTCTACAATTTTGTTTGTTTGTTTGTTTTTATCAAGTTTTATATCTGTTGAATTTACATTAAAATTATGAAATTATTCTTTAATATCAGCAGTAAGCAAAGTGCATGTTGGCAAAATCACAGTATATGCTAATAAAATATATCTAACAGAGAATATCATTAATTAGTTAACATTTAACATCTTTTCAAATATGCTTGTGATTTTAAGGACTGATAATTCAGATTAAGAAGGAGCTCTGTTAGCGTAGTGGTTATGAATCGGGCGGCGAACCGCAAGGTCACAAGTGTTCCACGGCAGAAAAATGAGGCTTTCTACTCCCATAAAGATTTACAGCCTCAGAAACCCTGTACAGGGTTGCTCTGAGTAGAAACTGACTCCTCGGTACATAATCACCACCACTACCACTTCAGATTAAGACATGGAGACCTTGTGTGGCTCTGTAGGATAAATACTGGACAACTAACCAAAAGATCAGTGGTTCAAACATCCTGCCTGTTCCTCAGAAACCCTATAAAGGGTTGCTATGAGTGGGAATCCACTCAACGGCTCTTATCAACAACATAATTTTTAAGCATTGGGACAGAAGACAAATTAGCACTGGCTATATGATAATACGCCAAAAGAACAGAATACTTTTTTTGTTCAATTTTCTACAATGGTTTCAATAAAAATAGTATTGTCCTTCCATGTATCATTTAAGAATCCTTGCTGTGCACATTCTTCCATTTGAAGATTTGTCCTGCAGTCCCAAGGCATCTTAGAACATTTAATAATTTCTATATATTGACATAAGATGTATTGGTGATTCAGGTGTACAAATTTCCCTTTCATGCTGGACATCCAAATTCTTGTTACCATTCTATGCACTTCATACACAGCTACCTTTACTTTCTCATTAGTTGTTTGTGTGTTGTTATGGTGCTGAACACATCTCAGTGGAGTTTCCAAATTAAGATAGGCTAGCAAGGAAGTCCTGTTGATGTACTACTGTAAATCAGCCAATGAAAGCCTCTTGAGTCACAACAGTCCAATCAATCACATAACGGAAATGGCACAGAATGGAAATGGAACAGAATTGGGCAGCTTTTTTTGTGTGTGTGCATGGTAATAAACCTGATGACAGATGACAAAAACAACAGCTAATAATGAGATCTGAATTCCTAATATAATAATCTAAAATAAACTGGAAAAGGTACATAAGCATATATTAATGATTTTAAACTGAATGTCAATGATGAGACATCACTGTCTATAAATTGTCAGCACTTCCAAAATTAATCAATCATTTTCCTTATATTGCAGGAATGCTAGGCAAATAAATCTCCCAAGGACTTTAATTTAATTTAGTAGAAATTTAATTAAGTATTGTGACCACTTAGTCTCAACACACCTGCATTGCTGATTAACTTGAGAACTGAGATTTAAGAGATGTAGACAATATGGTTGACATGTTTTTAAAGTAATTCTGCTCATTTTATTAATATATTTAATTGATAAAATTTTTGAAGTTGTATTTTGTCGTTTTGAGGTTAATTAGAAAATCAGAGATCATTGTACTATAAGTTCTTTATGCCTTTTTAGAATAACAATACTGGAAAACATAATGAAACCAGTGAAGTGTGTACAGTCATTTTGCCTAATGCTGTTTGTGGCACTTTAACACACAGACTTCCTAAGAGTGGAAAAAAAAAAAAAAAAAAGTGTCCTTATTGTAGGAGTAATAAACAGAGATAATTATGCATAATTATAGAGATTAAGTTCCAATTAAGACTCAATTTCAATAATATCCACAAACCTTATCAAGTTTTTAGTAACATGAAGGATCAAGGTAACTCAAGGTAGTTAGATTCAGAGAGTTCTACATGCACTCAGTAGTCTAGCAATCTGACATATTTAAGATCATTTTCTCAATTTCAATTAGGATTTTGTATGGTTAAGGCTATAAAAATTTTAGTCAGGAAATAAATTTTACATATCAAAATGAAATTTACTTTGTCAAAATATACAGAATAATTTGACCACATAATTATACCAATGAAAAAGTGTTTAAAATATCAGTACACAGTTGGATGGTTTCCTGGCAGAATTTAGAATATATTCTTCTTGACACTAATACTATCAGTTCAGAACACCAATGAAAATAGTTCATATTTCATGTTATTAATTTAAAAATAACATAAGAAAGTGAAAGGTGCTTCAAAAATTTTTAGTATTAGGTTTCCACTTTATACATGGGTTTATTCCAAAGACAATATGGATGGCTGCAGACAAGATCTCTCAGTAATAAACATATCCCAAGCACACATTGACAGACTACTTTCAGGGGTTCAAGCTGGATTCAGAAGAGGGCATGGAATGAGAGCTATCCTTGCTTATGTCTGTGGACCAAGAACCAACAAGAACAGACAACAACCAGAGATTGACGTA
>NW_006408581.1:9707008-9714233 GCF_000296735.1 Chrysochloris asiatica | reverse complement strand
TTTGCAGCAGATTTGCCTGATGAAATATGTCTTTTGATTACTTGAATGCAGCTTCCATAAATGTGTTCAAATAGAATAACAAATGCTTTAAGATGCAACTCAAAGATTAGCATAATAAATTTAATATTTTTTAAAGGATAAAGGCAATCTGAATTTTTCTTCATATAAAAATATATTTGTTAATAGTCTGGCAGTTTGGGGTGTAGTTTTTGAAAGGAAACAAAGTATAATTACTTGGTAACTTCAAAAAGGAGTGAATGTTTTAATATATAAGTTAGAAATCATAAACCAATAAAAAGCAATACAAAAATAATCTCTTCTGTCATGGTATATTTCATAAGGTGCAATTTAAAATTCAATGAGGCAGAGGTTTATGAAAATTTTCTCTGTAACATTATTGCCATTAAAATGATTAATTAATTATTTGATTTATGGAAATTCTGGTTTGTATGATAATGAAAAGTAAAGAAAAATTTCAAAACCACAGGATAAAGCTCACAGTTGAAAAGTGTTCATACTAAGAAAATAACTATTATAATTGCAAGTTTAAAAATAATTCTGTGTATAATAACCACTTAGATATTTTTTGCCACCACTTAGATCTGGCTATTTATGTGGCCAGTAATGTCATAAGACTATAATAAAGCCAAGTCAAATATGCATAAATCCTAAATATTTATATTAAACTGTTCTAGGAGAAAACTGTGTAAATGTATTCAACACTATGATTATATTCACCCCATCTTTTCCTAAAAAATACGTTTTTAAAAATGATTAAAGAGAGTTTCCATACTCCTTGTCACATCAGTAGTGAGAATAAACATCCCCAGAAGTAATGAATGATGCACATGAAACACAAACACATGCAATTTAAATAGCTATGTGTGACCCTTTCAAAATAAGAAATAGGACGATGATATGTTTTATAGGTCTTTTGGTCACATAACATGAAAAGATGATAAGGGAACGTTTAGATAGCAAAAATATCTCAGCACTTACTTTGTGAGAGAGGCTTAATTGGAACAGCCACTGTTTTTCAATGTGAATTGATGTTGAATAATCTGTATTAAGGAGATGCAAACCAAACCTCCTGTCATCTAGTTATTCAGATTCATTCATAACAAACCTATATGGCAGAGTGGAATTTCCTCATAGGATTTCCAAGGTGGTAATCTTTATGGATCAACATCCATCTGTCAGTTTGTCATACTGTGGTGGCTTGCATGTGGTTGTGATGCTATGTTACTGGTATGTTAAATATAAGCAGGGTACAACCATTGTTGTATATTAAATATGAGCGGGGTATAATCTATATCATCAGCTAAAACACAGCCGGAGACAGATTGTGGAACAGATCATCAATTGCACATATAAAAGTTCAGGCTGAAGTTGAAGAAAATTAAAACACTTCACTAGAACCAAAATTTGAACCTGAATATATCCCACCTGAATTTTAAGATTATCTCAAAAACATTTGATGCACTAGACATTAGTGACCAAAAAACAGAAGAATTGAGTGATGATATGAAGAACATCATACTTGAAGAAAGCAAAAGAACTCTGAAAAGACAAGAAAGAAGGAAAAGAATAAAATGGATTTCAGTATTCATATTGCAACTGAAACTTGCTCTACAGCATAGAGATGTGAAAGCAAATGAAAGACATGAGAAAGTAAGTAAAACAGCAGAACAGAAAATTTCAAAGGGCAGTTTGAGAAGACAAAATCAAGTATTATAATGAAATGTGCAAAGACCTGGGTTTAGAAAACCAAAAGAGAAGAATAGGCTCAGCATTCCTCAAGCTGAAGGAACTGAATAAAAAATTTAAGCCTCGTCTTACAATATGAAAGGACTCCTGGTGTGGTGCCATTGGATAAACACTTTATTGCAAACCACAATGTCAGTGGTTCAAACCTGACAGCTCCTCCTAAGAAATGGATGAATAGGGTCTGGTTGAGTTACTATCTGCTTGATGGCATGTAACAACACCACCAATGGGTAAAATATTGAATGATTAAGAAAACATCAATAGAAGATGGAAGGAAAACAGAGTCATCTAACCAAAATGAAATGATCAATTTTCAGTCATTTCAAGATATAACATATATGATCAAGATCCAGTGGTACTGATGAAAGAAGTTCAAGGTACACTGAAGCCATTGACAAATAATAAGTCTTGGGAAATTGATGGAGTACAAATATAAATCTTTCAACAAACAGATGCAGCACTTGAGGCATTCATGCATTGATGCCAAGAAATTTTCAAAATGGTTACCTGGCCAATTGATGGGAAGAGATCCATATCTGTGCCCATTCCAAAGACAGGTGACCCAAAAAACAAATGTGGAAATCATTGGAAAATATCATTAATATGAGATGCAAGTAAAATTTTGCTAAACATAATTCAAAAATGGCTGTCACAGTACATTGACAGGGAACTGCCAGAGGTTAAAGCCAAGTTTACACAAGGACATAAAAAGAAGGATATCACTACTGACATCAGATGAATCTTGACTGAAAGCAGAGACTACCAGAAAGATGTTTACCTGTGCCTTATTGACTATGCAATGGCTTTTTAGTATGTGGATCACAACAAGCTATAGACCATATTACAGAGAATGTGTATTCTAGGAAACTTAATTCTGCTCATGCAGAATCTGTACCTAGATCAAGGGGCACTTGTTCAAACAGAACAAGGGAATATGGAATGATTTTAAATTAAGAAATGTGTGCACCAGGGTTATATTCTTTCACCATCTATATTTAATCCCTATCTGAGCAAATAATCCAAGAAGCTGGATTTTATGAAGAAGAATGTAATACCATAGAGACCTTGGATAGGTTTTCTGAGAAGCATCTGGTAAGCTTGAACTGCCAACCTTGTGGTTTAACATGACATTGCAGTCCAGCACATTAACTCAGCATCATTCCAGAACTCCAATGACCATAATATCACATTTAAATTAATGTCAAATATTAAATGGATCCTCTCTTTTAGACTTTATCATTATTACCTTTCTTTTCACCACTGTTAAGGGGCCATGGTGGGTGGTGCCATGGATTGAGTACTGGACTGCTAATAGAAAGTCCATTTGTAGTTGGAACCCATCATCCATTCTGTGGGAGAAATATTAGGCAGTCTGCTTCCATAAGGATTTTCAACCTTGAAAACCCTAGGGGACAGTTCTTTTCTGTCCTACAGGATAACTATATGTTGGAATTGGCCCAATCACAGTGGATTTGGTTCCCCACTATATAAACTCGCCTATTGTGCAAATCCTCCTTACTAAATCTTTAAATATGTTATTTTTATGTCTTAGAATTTATTAGCTTTAATAGAATTTCTGACTAATGGGTAAATATGATTTGAGGACATTTCTTATGTAAATCTATAGTACACTTCAAAAAGTTGATGTGTTACCTTAGAATATATCACAAATGAATGAATAAACAACTTTTAAATTTAGATGAATAAACTTAACCCCAGACGTATTGATTGTCCTCTTGGTCATAGCAATAGCAAAGAGCAGAACATGGATGAACAGATATTTTTTCACTATTTTTATTTCGTTTGGTTATTATTAAATCAGACTCATATAAAAAAGGTTTGTAAAATCATTTTTTAATCTACAGAATTAGAAAAAGACAATGTTGATTAAGTGCAACAGGCATTTTAAAAATTGAGATATGATGATTGTAAAATAATGTAACATTTTTCAAAATGCATGTCACTAAATGTGCAGTCCACAAATCATTCATAGGAATTATTCAAAAAAATTATTATTCAAGGTTCATATTAGCTTGAGGAATAGGTGGCTGTGCATAAATAATTAAATTTCTTAACTGCAAGCATTATCAGAGTATTTAGTATACATTATGTCTTATAACTATTCAATTAAGGAAGTGTGCTATATGTGCTATGTGCCCTCAAGTCGGTTCCTACTCACAGTCACCCTGTCTAGGGTTCCCATGGTTGTAAATATATACAGGAGCAGAAAGCCTCATCTTTCCCCCTCAGAGCAGCTGGTAAAGTTGAACTACTGACCTTGTGATTAGAAGTACAATGTATAACCCACAATGTTATTGATGAGGGCTCCTTTGCCATATAACATAAGCATGCCAAACATATTGTTTGCTGTGATAGTTAAGGTTTCATGTGAACTTGATGGGGCCAGAATATGCAGTGGTTTGGCAAGTGAGAAATAACTATCATCAATGATGTGATGTCATGTGATAAACCAATGAAAGGATTAAGGTTCCAACCTTAATCCCACCAGCAAGTAGGTTCCAACCCTTAATCCCACTAGCACCCTCTTCCAATTTAAAGGAGATCCCCAATGATACAGCATGCAACACCTTTTATCTTACAAAAGATAAACTAGAGATACTCAAGCCAAGTAAGAGGGATCTAAGAAGTCCTGGTGTGTCACTGTAAGCACAGGACTGAAAATTTGGTTTGAAAGTCAAGGTTCTACAGAAACCCTATCCAGGGTCTCTATGAGTCAAAACAGACTTAACAGAACTTAACAAAAACAACAATCACTGAAATAAAAGAGTCGGGAGTGGAGCATGTTTTTTGGCTCTGGGGTAGTTGTATTGTGAAGCTCCCAGATCCAGGGGAAGATTGATGCCAAAATGGATGGAGAGCTCCACAGAATACTGGGCCTAAAGAAGTCTAAGGAGAAAAGGACTTTTCTCCAGAACTGACAAAGAGAAAGCCTTCCCTGAGAGCCAGAACTCTGAATTTGGACTTCAAGCCTCCTACACAGTGAGAGAATAAATGTCAGGTTGCTAAAGCCATCCACTTGTGGTATTTGTGTTACAGCAGATTAGAAAAGTAAGACATTTGTTTTCTAGGGTATCTCACAAAACTAGTTATGAATAATGAAATACTACTCTTAGAAAGATCATCTTGCCTTTCTTAAGTGTGTCCAGAAAGCTTTCAATGCAAAATATCATCAATTTTATAATGGTCCTAAATTTACTAAAAAGAACACATTAAAAATATCTGATTCATTAGTCAACTCAGTGAAAGAACACTGTATTTGCAACCATAATTATATAAAAGCATACACAAAAGAAAACAAAACAACTTTAAACAAAGTAATACATAGAGAGATTGGTTAACATTTTGTGAATTTTATAAACCTTTAGGGAGTGCCTGTCTTTTAGATTATTAGAATCTAGGGAGCAAACACTCTGCTTATTCTCTGAAAGAGTCCATTATCTGGTAGCTATCAGAAGATTCCCCAGTGCCATCCTAGCTGATAAATGGAATCAAAATGGACACTTAGCAATTATTATTTTGAACCCATTTGTTGTTGCTGTTAAGTGCCTTTGAGTCGGTACCAACTCATAACGACCCTGTATAGGGTTTTGAAGGAGCATCTGGTGAGTTTGAACCACTACTTTGTGGTTCAAACCGATCTGTTGGTCTGGTCCAGTGCTTATCCTACAGTGCTACAGCAGGGCACCATATAGAGCCCTCCGTTAGAAAGGATGAGTGAATATGGCTAACAGAGTCATTGTGAAGAGGTAGCAACTACATTTTAAATTATGATCTAACATTTGTTCTTGAAAGAAATAGGAGTTGGCAATGAAAAGCTTAGGTTTTTCATTCAGATGTGAAATCTTTATGATGCTAACCTGATGATCTAGGAGATTCCTCCCTGCTCCCATCCCCCAGAGAAAAATGAATTTCCTGTGGTAAAACTGAGTTAAATGCAGGAGCTGAAGTATCTTGTTAGCTTAAGAAGTAAATTTATGACCATTTATGGTGCTATATAAAAATCCATTTAGAGCCGGTTTGGCTAACCACTTAGGTTTTGCTTCACTGATAATATATTTGTTAAACCCAACCCAAATCAAAATCCAATGCTACCTAGTACATTATGATTAATGACAAACCTGTAGGAAAGAGTAGGATAGCCCCCATAGGGTTTCCAAGCATATAAAGCTTTACAGAAGTAGCTGCCACATCATCCTTGACCCTGCTGGTGATTTTGAACTGACAACCCTTTGTTTAGCAACTGAGGACTTGAACCACTGCATCACCAGGCTTCATTATATGTTCATTAGCACAGATTAAAGATGAACTATTTTAGTACCTTGTTGTTGTTGTTATGTACCGTGGAGTCAGTTCCGACTCATAGCGATCCTCTACAGGCTTTCCAAGGCTGTAAATCTTTACAGGAGCAGAAAGTCTCATCTTTCTCCCGTGGAACAGCTGGTAGTTTCGAACTGCTGACCTGAAGGTTTGCAGCCCGATTCATAATCACTACGCTACCAGAGCTCTTTATTTTAGTGCCTTATATGTCATTATAAATATTTAGAACTGTTTTCTTTAACTCATTTCCCAAAAGTCCAAATGATGACTCTTATTAATAGTTTCTGTAGGAAGATACTATTTAATGTGAAAAATTTACTTGTTCCCTTGTATTGTTTCATTTCCTGGAATTTTAAGATATGTATTTTTTAATACAGGACCTAGAATTAGTGACTACAATTCTGCCTTCATTTTTGTAAATATTATCAGTCTAAAGATTTCTTAGTGTACTTGCTCTCTAAAGCTAGCAGATGGTTTTGTCAATGCCCATTGAATTGTGAAATTTTCAGCTTATTTCCTTCTATTTACTCTTTCACTAAGATCATGAAATATTGGTCTGAAAGTACGAACCAATCTCATAAACCACCTTTGTACCATACTTCACTTGTAATTGATTACTATCAACATTTTTTTTTTTGTTTTTGCTAAGAAAATCTCCATTGATATTCACTAATACTGACCTCACAGTACATTTTATTTGCAATGATTTATTAAGCATAGTAATTTTGTATATATTAGAGGAAAACACTTTCAAAATATATATCATAATATTTCTTGAAGTGAGAGACGTATGGGGGGGCATGTTATGGCTTTATTAAGGTCCTTAGGGTAGTAAAGTACTTTTGAAGAATCTATTATCCTTTAGATTTATACAGGTATGAGTCTATGTAAACTCACTTACGGATTTAAAATTATATTTCATAATGAAGCATCAAGCAAATGTGCATGCCTAAGACATTTTAATACATTTTATATAATCGTTGATTCTTAAATCCAATTATATTTTGAGTCAGTAAATTACATTCATACATTAAGACTTCATTGGATTAGAGATTAGTCACTGTAAGGATAAAAGTTTGATTTAAAGTAGATTTTCATTTCTAGAATCAAAATATTTAAT
>NW_006408581.1:9705930-9706908 GCF_000296735.1 Chrysochloris asiatica | reverse complement strand
AATACATTCTATGAAGCAAGTATAACCCTCATACCAAAACCAGGGAAGGACGTTACTAAGAAAGAAAACTATAGACCAATATCCCTCATGAACATATATGCAACGTTATCCACCATATAAATAAGCAAAAAGAAAAGAAACACATGATCATATTGATTAATGCAGAAAAGGTATTTGATAAAATCCAACATTCCTTCCTGATAAAAACACTCATCAAAATAGGAATTGAAGGAAAATTCCTCAACATAACAAAGAGCATATATACAAAACAAACAGCCTATATTACTCTCAATGGAGAGAAATTGAAAGCTTTCCTTCTGTTGCGGGAAGTGCTTAACTCTAGGTGCTTGGCAAGGCCGCACTAAGAGGAGAGACATTATGCACGGCATATGATTCTCAAAAACTGACCCTTATCTTCTCTTCAAGTTATCCCTGAATTTACTTGTAAAAATATATAATTTGGAAATATTCTCAGCTTTCACTATGAGTTCTACAAACCTTAGGAAAAACTAGCTTAGCAGCAATTGCTTTCAGCCTTGGTGGATTGATTACAAAAAGAAATTGTATAAATTACTCCCTTTCCTTAGAAAACTTAAGTAACTGCGTTTGTGGGGCCACAAAAGCAGATAGCATTTAGAGTCAAGCTGACCTATCCCCATAGACCTCACCACATTCAGTCACTAGCTAGAATTCTCAAAACCCCTACATACAAACACCTGCATAAATAAGCAGACAATAATGAACTTAAGTGAAGAATAGTTTTGACTTAATAATCTACACTTCTTGCAGCAAGTAGCCAGGTTGGGCTTTATGCCACATAGCTCTTAAGTGATTTAATGAATATCTTTATTATGAAAATAATAGCACATTATGTAGGATAGAAAGTTTATTGTCTTTTAGTAGAAACAAGAAGAAATAGTTTTATCTCATGCTGGGCAAGGAGATGAAGGTCAGTCTGAACATCATAGAAGTATTTTT
>NW_006408581.1:9700227-9705130 GCF_000296735.1 Chrysochloris asiatica | reverse complement strand
ACTTTGTGATTATCTGTAAAGTGCTTATCCTACAACATCATACTGGACTCCACATAAGTGAACAGTGTAATATAATTTTACTAGGTAATACTTAACTACTATTTTCCTATGTAACTGTGGTTTATAACAGGATTAAACAATTTTATGAGAATATATGTATTTATTGACATTATTATTTGAATGCAAATCAGTTTATGACAAAAAAAAAAAAAAAGACTAAAATTTGGTTTTGGTAGCTCACCCATAATGGTTTTATTGTTTATTTTATTTCAATACATATATTTTCTGTTCAATGTAATCTAGAAAATGTTTTTTGTCCTTGGTTTCTTTAGTATTTATAAAAAAGCAAACTATGAAATAATTTATTTGTAATAAAATGATATATAACTTTTGGTTCCATTTTAATAATATGAAGGAGATTGAGTGGTTTTCCACTACCCATGATGTCATAATGAACTTCATTACATACATGAAAGTCATAATTTGTAAAATTCAGAGCATGGTATTAAAACTCAAAGGAATGCAATATTTTGAATTATCAGTGTGATTATTATACTTTCAGCCAAAAATAATTCCTTTAAATTTATGCTTCTTTGACATTCTGCAAGACTGTTGGATTAATACTACTTTGTTTTTCAAATACTAGACAAACTTTTAACTGCCTTTTCTAGAAAACAGTGCATTAACATTTTTTATGTTATCTGAAGACTTTACATTATCTGTGTCAGCTGTTTTCATCTACAAGTACACACTCTGTGTGAAGAAGTTCCAGAAGGGAACTCTATAACTAGTACTATGATGTTGTTAAGTGTTGTTGAATTAGTTCAGACTTATGTTGATATTTTTAGGTGCCTTAGAATTGGTTAATACTCATAGCCACCCCATGCACAACAGAATGAAAATCAGCACAGTCTTGTGCCACTCTCACAATGGTTGTTATGTTGGATCTCATTGCTGCTGCCACTGTGACAATCCATCTCATTGGAGGTCTTCCTCTTTTTCACTGACTCTCTGGAACTGCTCCCTCCTGATAATATGTGTGAAGTTTGAGGAACAAGTCTCATCATCCTAGCTTCTAAGGAGCATTCTAGCTGTATTTCTTACAACACAGATCTATTTATTCTTATGGAAGTTCATGGAACTTACAGTGTTCTCCAACACAAAAATTCATCTGCACAGATTTTTCTCTGGTCTTCCTAATTCATTGTCAAACTTTCACATGCATATGAGGTGTTGAAAATACCATGGCTTGGGTCAAACACACCTTATTCCTAACACTGATATCTTTGCTATTGAACACTTCAAAGAAGTCTTGTACAACTGATTTGTCTAATGCAATGCATCCTTTGATTTCTTGACTACTGCTTCCATGAGTGTTGATTATGTATCCAAGCAAAATAAAGTATTTGACAGCTTCAGTCTCTTCTCAATTTATTATGAAAATGTATTGGTCCATTTGTGAGGATTTTTGTTTCCTTTGCATTAAAGTATAATCCATCCATACTGAAAGCTCTAGTCTTCGATCTTCATCAATAAGTATTTCACATCCTCTTTACTTTCAGCATATCCCAAGTTGTTAATGAGTCTTCCTCCAATCCTGATGCCATGTTCTTCTTCATATAATTCAGCTTCTCAGATTATTTGCTCAGAATACAGATTTAATAAATATGTTGAAAGACCACAACCCAGATGCACACTTTTCCTGATTGAGCACAATTAAGTGTTCTGTAATACCAGTTCTTCATAATGTTACCCATAGCTTGCCATGATCTACATTATTAAATTACTTTGCATAGTTAATAAAGCACAAGTAAATGTCTTTCTTGATTTTTCTGCCTTCAGCTAAGATCCGTTTGAAATCAACAATGATATCCTTAATTTCATGTCCTCTTCTGTATCTAGCTTGAAATTTTTTTCAGTTTCTTGCTGACTGTTGCCGTCATTTTTTAATTATCTTCAACAAAATTGTATTTACATGTGATTTTGATGATGCTTTTAGATGTTTTCTACATTCCACTGAATTACTTGTCTTTGGAATGGATACAAATATAGATTTCTTCGAATTGGTTGACCAGGCAGCTGTCTTCCAAATGTCTTTGCATGAATGAGTAAGTGCTTCCAGTGTTTCACCAATTTATTGAAAAATTTCACTTTATATTCCATTGATTCCTGGAGCGTTGTTTTTGACCAATGCCTTCAGTGCAACTTGGACTGGTTCCTTCAGTATCATTGGTTCTTGATCATATGCTACCTCTTGAAATAATTGTACTTTGACCATTTCTTTTTGGTACAGTAACTCTGTTTATAACTTCTATTTTCTTTTGATGTTTTCCTCATCATTCAATACTTTGCAATAATGTTGGAAATCAAAATGGAAGAACATGTTCATCATTTCTCAACCTGGAATAACTGTAGGAAAAAAACTCAACGACATGTATTCAGACTCATTGTGATCCTTTTACAAATAAAAAAATACTGCCCAGATCTATGCCATTCTCAGTGTTAATTGCAATGCTTGAGCCCATTTTTGCAGCTACTGTGTCAGTAAATATCAATTCATGTGTTTGAAAATATTTTAACTTAAATCAGGTATAGCTTATTTCTCAAAGTGACATATTTGCTTTTTAATACTTTAAAGATTTATTTTGTAGCAAATCTGCCAATTTCAACAAATCATTTGATTTTTTGACTATTGCTTCCAAGAATCATGATTGTGGATGCAAGTACAATGGAATATGGATTAAAATCGCCTTTTCTTTTTAGAAATTTAACTTAAGTTCATCATTCAAATAGCTATCAACAATCTAACTCTATTTGGAAGGATGCTTATGGTGTGTTTCAATTTTGAATGCATTAGAATCATTCTTAGTCAAGCCAGATTTTAGCTCAGTAGGCATTGGAGTTGATCCATGTAGCTGGCATGAATCCTCAAATAAACACACATTGAAGAGTATCACAGTGCAACAGCAATGTTAAATTAAACTTGACATTCTTAACAAACAGATTCATTATTTGTATGCTTTGGGGAAATCAGTTTTGCTCCCATAGTGCTCTTCCCTTGACGTTCTAAGAAACTTGTTTAAAAAAACAAAAATCTGCTTCTTCTACTTAAATCTATTACTTAATATTAATACTTAAGAAAATAAAAATATTTACAAGCCACTATAATTTACTTAGGAGCTCTGGTAGCGTAGTGGTTATGATTCGGGCTGTGAGCCACAAGGTCAGCAGTTCGAAACTACCAGCTGTTCTGTGGGAGAAAGATGAGGCACTCTGCTCCCGTAGATTTACAGCCTCGGAAACCCTGTACAGGGTCGCTATGGGTTGGAACCAACTCCACGGCACATAACATAATTTACTAGTGAGATTAGTCAGATAATTGGCAGTAATATTTGAAATCACATTATTATTCACTTATAAGCTGTTTGGAAAACCCCATAAACTTTATTAAGTTACAATGTGTTTTCCTAGATCATATCATAACCATTTTTGTGTGTTAATGGTGTCAAAATAGTATTAATATATTTACTTAATTCCTCCTCTAGAAGCTCTGCATGCACTTAAATCCCTTCATTTTCTCCCCATAAATAATGTTTAGCTTCTACTAGGTAGTTGTTTTGTATGAATTTATACTGCAAACTTCTTAGATGCTCTGAGGAATATATCCATTTTTTTTTTTTTTTTATCCAACACACTATTTTAGAAACTCCTGTAGATATCAAAAGCAAGCAGCCATGTATGTGTATGGTGATTCAATTCCAATGATGACTGCCTGAACGATTGAGGCAAACCCCTCCTTGAAGATTAAGCCTTCTCTACATATGACTAATAAACCAAGTTACTCTGTTTCCCATTCTTCTCTTTCTCTCTCTTTTCTCTTCCCTTTTACTTACAATTCATTGGCAAGTAATAGGAGGAGTCCTGGTATGGCCCTTTAGGATAAGCACTGAATTGCTAACCATGAGGTTGGTGGTTCAAACACACCATCCACTCCTTAGAAACCCTAGATCAGATTCCATGAGTCAAAACTATCTTGACAGTACTCAGCAGCAGCGACAACAAGGTATCATCTATTTCATTACAAATGGGATTTACCATAACATAAACACAGGACAATTCATTTTTCAACAAAACTTATTATAATAGTTAGTAGAGCAATTATTTCATTCTTGTTTTCCATAGCACAGATTTCAAATATTTTTATGTATGAATCATTGCATCAGTTATAGACTAATGGAAAATATGCATGCACATGAATGGAGATAAAACTATTGGAAAATAACTGAACCATTATTCATGGATCTGCAGAACTATACTAAAATGTTTAGCATATATATTATTGGAATGCCAGAGGACAGGAGAAAAATAAAAGGGCAGTAAAAGCAATTCAAAAATAATTACCAAAAATGTTATAAAAAAATACTACCATAATCTCTCTAACGAAAAAAATTAATGAGATGCAAGTTGAGATTCAGAGAATGTAAAATAGAATAACAGGATAGAATAGATTTATAAAATATGCAAAAGTCATTTTTCATGCTGATAAGAAGATAAAACATGAATACATGGAACTTCAGAAATGATAAAAGAGCAATAGAAATGTCTATATTTAATGAAAACATATTTGTTAATATCTCCAGTGGAAACGATAATAGAAAATACAGTAAATACCAGAAAATAAACAATGCTATAATAAAATTCAAATACTTTTATTATATAGTCCTCATTTTAAGAAGATGAAATGAATATAAAGAATATTGAGTGTAGATTTAGTCAACATAAGAGGAGACCATACGGTGCAGGTTTTAACTGCTCAGGTGAAAACCAAAAAAAGTAAGTAGTTCAAACTCAACAGCTGTGACACAGAGAAACATATGGCATCAGGCTTGCATAAAATGTGTTG
>NW_006408581.1:9691488-9699587 GCF_000296735.1 Chrysochloris asiatica | reverse complement strand
CACTTAACAAAAACAAACCAACTGTATAAACCAGTAAATATCAGCACACTAAACAACCCTTTTCATCAAAAATTAAAACAAGAAAACAAAGGGAAGTATAAGGAAAAAAAATTAAATATGTTTAAATTCACAAGAATAAACTATTTCCACATCAGTACATATAAAATAACTAAAATAGTTATCAGATGAAGAATTGTAGCATCAAATATCTACATCAAATACATAAATAAATACAACAGAAATGCAAAACATCTAAAGTTGAAATCTAAATAACACACATGATAAAAGATGTTTTTTTAAAATAAAAGGAATTAAGGGGGAGTGTGTTATTATTTAAGAAAGAAAAAAATCTATAAAACTAATAAAGTAAAATATAAAAAGGCTTTATGAAACATATAAAGAATGGAAACCACCATCTACTCTGTATAGAAGAAAATAGTACAAAAATAAAATAATTATCAAATACAAGCTATAAGGAAGATGCCCATTAAAGCCAAACAATTACTTTAGAAAACACAAGATGATTATGCAGACATTTATATAATTAAATTCAAAAGCAGAGGTAATTGCTTTTCTTATGTAATGCAATCTACCTGTATTTAACACAAAGGAAAAGATAACATCAGTATTGGAATAAATAACAGTTCCTACAAAAAAAAAAATCAGATTCTAATCATTCCACAGAGAAACTCTATCAGATCTCTATAAGATAATAACAATACTACTAAAACAATTCTAGAGCTAAGAAAAAGACAAAAAACTCTCATTCTAACAGAAAACCATGAAAAAGTGTAACAATAGAACATTATCATATGTAACTATCATGGCAACGTATTAAATAAAGCATTAGCAATGAAAATCTAATAAGACATTAAAAAAGAATGCATTAAGAACAAGCAGAAGAGATTTCCTACAAGATGGCAGACACATTACTCAAACCCTCTATGTAAAACTTGTGAGACCAAATGAAACAGATACTGGTTATAATCCTGTAACCCTGAGAGTCAGTGGAAAGGATAGAGACATTAGCTGAATACTGAGTAGGAGAAGAACCTGGACAGAGGAGCAAGAAAGAGCACAGGTGGATATTTACTATGCTATTTGATTATTCTTTTAATATTATTATTATACTTTTATTATTTTCAGATTTATTTCATAAGTAAGATACAACATTTCTCAACGTTCCAAAAGTAAACCCTGATGGAATTCATATTTAAATCCAATAGATGAAAATAAATATTTGAAAAATGGCATTTTAAAACACTCATTATTTCCATTCAGAAAAGCATGTTTTTACATTTTTTTCTTTTTTAGGGAGATTTCGATAACTTGTGTTATAGAGGTTCTGTAAATCAACTTACCTCATTTGAAATTATTTCATTGGGATTTTATTGCTTCCATGAATATTGTATTGAGTACTTATATTGTTGTTGTTTAGTGCCCCCATGTCAGTTCTAACTCATAGCGATCCTGTATAGGGTTTCCTAGGAGCAGCTGGTGAGCTTGAACTGCTGACCTTGAGGTTCAAATCTTGCAATCCAGGCCATTAACCCACAGCGCCACACTGGTGTCTCTCTTGCTCTCTTATATGCTCATATTGCAATACAGTAGGATAAACACTGGGCTGTTAACTCAAAAGTCAGTGGTTGAAACCCATCAGTGGTTCAGACCCACAAGATGCTTCTCAGAAACCATATACAGCATCTTTCAACAGCATTTAGCAACTATATATATATATATATATAAGAGTAAGACATGATAATAATGGAGCATACTGAAAGTCAGAATTATAGAATTAAGACTGCAGGTGCTTGTAGTATAGAGATATAAGCCATTGAAAAATCGATTAAGGCTCTGTCAAAAGGATGTGAAGAGAGAGGGCCACACTACTCTCTCTTCCCATTGGTCTGCTGGTGACTCATTTTAATACACTTCAATAACTAGATAAATATGGATTTCTGCTGATGCCTTATGTTGCAATCAGTTTCCTTGAATGACTGGAGGGTTAAAGGAGAAATAGTAACCAGCCAATTATATGGATAAATATTTAAAACCTTTGATGCCATTCCATTGTGACATTAAAAAAAATAATAATAATAATCTTAGTCATTAATATGGAAATACGGATTAATGTAAACATGAAACCATAATATAGCAACATTGAATAAAATCAAAGTTTGAATCCTCTTGGATCCATCATTGATAGATACTGGAGAACATGATCTTGTTGTTGTTAAGTTCTGGCTCATAGTGATCTCATGCACAGCAGAATGAAACACTGCCCAGTATTGCACCATCCTCACAATTGTTAAGTTTTAGCCCATTGTTACTGCCACCATATCAAGCAATCTCTTTGAGGGTCTGGAAAGGTTTAGTCTTCAAAGATATTTTTTTATTTTAAACACTTTAAAGAGATCTTTTGTGGTAGTTTTTTCCTGAAGCCATACACCATTTGATTTACCAACTACTATTTCCACTGGCGTTGATTGTCCAACAAAAACAAAACTCTTGACAGCTTCGATCGTACCTTAATTTAGCATGATGTTGCTTACTGATTTAGTTGTGACAAATAATCTACAGCCAAACATACTGAGGGATTAAGTTGCTGTGCCTGGGTAGTCAAGATGATAGTTTCAGGGGACATCAAGTTCATGGGCATAGATAGCATAGTTCACAAAGAAAATGTTATACAGTCTACATTAATAAGCAGTGACTGAGACCTTAGAAGTTTGTGAGCAGAAATCTAATGTGCAACTATTTGTTTCTTCTGAATGGAGGAAAAGAACATTGAAGAAAATCAAAGATACTAGAAAACAATTCACTCACAGTACTGACTATGTGAACCTGCAGCCTCCATGACACTGAAACCACAAGGACTAGATAGTGCCCTATTACTGCTTCCAATCATTCTGAAGAGGATAAAAATATGAGGTCCTGGCTTGAGCTGGACAAACATATGGAACAAAACTCAAAATCATTTTAAAAAGACCAGGTTTAGTAGTCTCGTAGAGAATAGTGGAACCCTCGGGACCATGGTCCTTAGAAACTCTTCAAGCTTGGAAGTGAATTCAGTCACATCTATTATTAAACTTTAATCTAAACAATAGACAGGTCTATAGGAGTACACTCACACTAGAGAGGTATGCACTCGTTAAAACAATCAACCATATGATATCAAAAGATCCAGGGTCAAATCGTAGCAAGAAGGAAGGGATATGAAAGAAGGGTAAAGGGATGAAGACAGAAGAGTGCTGTTACACAGTGAGGATTATAATCAATGTCTCAAAACAAAATATATATGAGTTATTTAATGAAAAACCAATGTTCTCTGTAAACTTTCAACAAATACACAATAAAAAGTTAAAGTATTTTAATAATAATAAAAATAAAATATGAACATTAACTTTCAGTTGTCCCAATATCATTCTCCCCCTTTGTACTTCTCCATAGTACTTACTAACATATTTGCTATGTGTTTTCATAATGTATCTTATTTTACTAAGTAAATTAGTTACTTACTCATTAATTTGTATATTATTTAGCCTGTGTTCTTCATTGGAATCTATCCCCAGCATTACAACAATGTCTGCTATATTTGTTTCTGTGTTCTTAGGTGCTACCCAGTTGGTGCCATTTTGTAGAGATCATTAAGAACAAACACTTCATGGTTCTGTAATGTCCTCACAATCATTTTTATGTTTTAGTTGACTTGTGTAGCTACTGTATCAATATCATATTGAGAGTGCTCCTAAACCCTTCATTTCACTGACCCTATATTTTACCAAGCATGTTTCTTCTCCAATAACTGGTCCTTCCAGATGACATGTCAAAAATATTTGAGACAAAGTCTTATCATTCTCCCTTCTAAGGTTCATTCTGTTGCACTTCCTCCAAGACAGGTTTGTTCATTTTTCTGGAAATTCATGGTATATTTAATATTCTTTGTTAATATTGTTATTTAAATACAATGATTAAATACACTAATTCTTTTCTGGTTTTCCTTATTCATTGTATAGCTTCTGCATGTATCTGCGGCAATTGAAAAGGCCATGGTTTGAGTCAGAAGTACCTTAACCTAAAGTACCTAAAAAGTGACATCTTTTTAGCACTTTAAAGAGATCTTATGTAGCAGATTTTCCCAATACATTACTTTGCTTAATTTTTTGACTGTTGCTTTCGTGGTCTTTGAATGTAGATCCAAGTAGAATAAAATCTTTGACAAGCTCAGTGTTTCCTCTATTTATTATGATGTTTCTCTTTAGCTTAGTTGTGAGGATTTTTGCTTTCTTTGTGTTGAGGAGTAATTCATATTGAAGAATGTATCCCTTGATCTTCAATAAATGTTTCAAGTCCTCTTGGTTTTCAGCAAGCAAGGTTATGTCATCTTCACATCACAGATTGCTGATGAGTCTCTAATCCTGATGCTTAATAAATATCTGCTGGAGAAATTCTTGAATAAGAGTCTGCTATATTCATTGGTATAATTTTAATAAGGATATTTGGATTTCCTAGGAGAAGTTTTTCTGATCTGGGAATTAGGTCATGACCTTTGGTTTGTGTTCTCTATTTTGTTCCTAATGTGTTTAAATTCTTGAAACAAAATTTGTTTCATTAAAAAAAAAAAATTAAAAAAATAGAAGTTACCATGATTTTTTTTTAATATGTTATCATCATGACTAATTATTGTAAACCAAAACCCAACACACTATAAAATTGTCAATTCTGATTTATAGCATTTCTACAGGACAAGAGAGAACTGCTTCCTAGGATTTCCAAAACTGTCAAACTTTGCAGCATCAGACTACCTCTTCTTTCTTTTGAGGAGAGGCTGGTGGCTTTGTACCACCTACCTTACCTATTAGTTAGCAGTTCATGCTTAGCCCACTGTGCATCCAAGGACCCTCATAATCATTATAACTGCAATAATGACAGTTGTGATGTTAGTTTCCAACTGAACCTACCTGGATCAATTATTTAAGAAAAATAAGATAACAGTAGGAAAATAGTGACTACAGAAATTAAATCACGAACTAGAAAAGTTTAGACTGGAATATTAAAAAAAAAAAGAGAGAGAGAAACAGAATATTGAGAAAAGAGGCTGATCTAAGAAAATTGGTGTCAAGTAAAATATATAGCTTGGCACTGAAATAATACACTGTGTGCTGTCCACTTGATTCCGACTCATAGAGATCCTAAGAAGAGAGTAGAATGGCCCATAAGGTTTCCAAGGCTAGAATCTTTATAGAAGCCAACGGCCACATCTTTTTCCTTTGGAGTGATTGGTGGGTTTGAACAGTCAACCTTTACATTAACAATCTAGTGCTTACTTATACATCACTAGGTCTCTTAAAAGAATATAAAAATAGTTTTAATTTTATCCATTACACTGTTCAGTCATTGTTCATTCTAAACTTGAAAGTTGCTTTAAATTTTTATGGAATGAAAATGTCTTTTATATTTAAAACCTAGAGTATGGGTTTAGTTGGTTCTTGCAATAAGCCATTTCTTTACTGCCTTTGTTGTTGTTGTTGTTAAGTGCCGTCGAGTGGGTTCCGACCCATAGTGACCCTGTATAGGGTTTCCGAGGCTGTAAATCTTTACGGGAGCAGAAAGCGTCATCTTTCTCCCACGGAGCAGCTGGTAGTTTCGAACTGCTCTGTGGGAGAAACCTTAAGGTTTGCAGCCCGATTCGAAACCACTACACTACCAGAGCTCCTTAGACTACCATATTATAATGACTATATGTAAAATATGTGTTGTTGTGGTTGTCAAGTGCCATCGAGTCAGTTCCCACTCATATCTACTATGAACAAGGTCTCCAAGGATATACATCTTTGAAGAAACAAAAAGCAAATTTTTCTCTCATAGAGCAGCTGGTGGGCTTGAACCTCTGACCTTGTGGTTCACAGTCCAATGTTTATAATACAGAGTCATCACACTCCCCAAAACATATGTGTTGTTGTTTTTAAGTACCATTGAGTTGGTTCTGACTCATAGGTTTCCAAGGAGAGGCTGGTGAGTTTGAACCACCGACCTTGTGGTTCAAACCGACCTTTCAGCCCACTGCATTATCCCATAGTGCAGCACAAGGCATTCTATATAATAAACCTTAATATTTTGTTTTGATACCTTTCACTACTTGACAAAATATGCAGATTGTGGTTGGAGAAGTGATATCACCTATTTGTGTGAAGGATGATTTTGTTTTGCTGTAATCCAAGTCATCTTGTTTCATTTAACCTTGAATATGAATAATATTTAGCTATTGATTATCAATTACTAATTTAAGATTTTAACTTTTGAATTATACCAGAATTTTACCGTAGTGGTTACGAATTGGGCTGCGAACCTCAAGATCAGCAGTTCGAAACTACCAGCTGTTTCGCTGGAGAAAGATGAGGCGTTCTGCTCCCGTAAAGATTTACAGCCTTGGAAACCCTGTACAGGGTCGCTGTGAGTCGGAACCGACTTCACGGCACACAGCCAGCCAGCCATTTTATATATTTAATATTTAGATCTGTGTTGCTATTGCTGCTAATTGCTGTGGAGTCGGTTCCGACTCATAGCGACCCTGTACAGTGTTCTCTGGGTTTATAAATTTTGCGGAAACAGAAAGCAGCTGGTGGACTTGAACACCACCATGTTCCTTTAGATCTATGAGGGTTAGTTGGTTGTTAAATCTATAATATAGAGTAAAAACTATAGCAAATCAAGTGATATACTACTTGAGCCTGAAAGATAATGAAACTTCTCAGCTTTAAACTACCCTCAAAAAACACCACGTAAAGCGAAATTGAGTCATGGTGTGATTCTATAGGATAAGCACTGTATTGCTAACGACAAGACTGGTGGTTCAGACCCATCAACCACTCCTTTGAAACCCTATACAGTGTTGTTATGAGTCAGAACTGACACTAAGAAACTTACAATATCAACAGCAAAGCAAAGATAGGATTCCTAAATGTATTGTCATAAAAGAGAGCACAACATATAAGATTCCTAGTTCAGTTCTACAAAGAGAAAGTCAGGAAATGATAGATTTTTGATTGAGCAAGACATTAGCCTTGATAAGTAAACTAAATAACTGTTCTATATTTCTCAGTTCTGACTCAGTGATCCTGTATACAATTTCCTAGAGAGGCTGGGTTTGAACTGCCAACTTTACGGTTAGCAGTACTGACCTTATCCTACCGTGCCACACCAGGGCTTTATATTTTTCTAGCACCCACAATTTCATCAGGTTATAAGAAGTGCATTCAAAAGAAACATTGAATTTTTGTTGGAACTTGTCATCTCCTTCAGCTGTGTGTTATTTTGTCTCTGCTCTTCCATTTGAGTTTTATGGAAGAGGTCACCAGAACTTGTCTCTAAAATCTTCTTTAATGAAGTAGTTTCCAAATGAGAAGTAAAGACATAGATTAGAAAATTTAAGCCAGTTGGAACACAAAATTTACATGTATTATTACAAATTTATTTTGTTTTGTTTTAAAGTATACAGAAAGTATGTGTAACCAGGAGAAAAAAAACCACAATACTATTTTGTTTTTCTTTTCTTTCTTTGTCAGACAAGAAAATAGGATGCAGATTAACTGTCAATATGCTAGCAAGAAGTAAAATATTTTTGTCTGAATTTTGCCTTGTCTTTGTATATTCTTCAGAGACATAGTTTTTTAAAAAAAGACAGTGTAGAAATTCTCTGATAGCTAAAATACTATAACAATTGCTAAAGTATAATTAACATGTAAGATATTCTATGTTCATTGATAAAATTTTGCGTAAGTTACCTTATTTAATAATCATTACATTAAAATTCAGAAAAGAGCATATTGTTTTATTGTTGTTAAGTGCCACTGAGTTTATTGCAACTCACAGAGACCCTGTATATAGTTTTGGAGGAGCAGCTGGTGAGCTTGAGCCACTGACCTTGCAGTTCAAACCAACCTTGCAGTCCAGCACATATATACATAACTGAGGGAGTCCTGGCATGGTGCTGTGGGTTATGTGCTGGACTGCAAAGTCAGTTTGAACGGCAAGGTTGGCAGTTCAAGCTCACCAGTCACTCCTTGGGAACCCTATTCAGGGTTGCTATGAATCAGAAC